>NC_033627.1:8537407-8541386 GCF_001540865.1 Ananas comosus
ATGAAGCTGGAGGAGAACCTATTCGACAAGCTAAAGAAATGCGATTTCTGGCTTCCGCAGAGGCTTGCCTTCTTGGGGCATGGTGATTTCCTGAGAGGGCGGTTTCGGTTGAGAACCCAAGGAAAGTCGAGGCGTACGAAGAAATTGCCCACGCCGCCAGACGAAACCTCTACCGAGCAACGGATCCGAAGGCCTATTGTGGGCTTAAAGGCAGCGCGCTCACTTATCGACGGTATCGCCCCGAAGGACTACATATCGACAGATTGTCAACTCCACTTACCCGTTTGACGAGCACGAAACGGCGTCATTTCCATGTTGGAGCGACGAGTGTGATCGCCCACGTTAAGCGTAGTTGATCAGAAAAACTTGACACTCAGTCAATACTCGCCACTTACGCCCGGAGCAGGGCGAGGACTTTGTTCATTATATAGCGGACGCAATGCCGTACTCTGCGTTCGGCGGTGTGTCTGATGCAAGGCAGGGAAAGGTGATAGTCTTATCATGCTGGGCGCGTCATCTGAGACACTGAGATAGAATCTACCATCCACTGATTGGATTGGCGGCGGTGATGTTGCCGCGTGATTGGTGGAGGTGCACTACTATGACGGTGCGGCCACGCACTGCGAGATTACCACTCGACCCCAAAAGATCTGAAGTACCATGTTTACCATGAAGGACTGAACATCCACGATCGCCGAGCAGCGTGAGGCTCGTGTTAGAGCTATTAAAAAGTATTAGTGGACATGCTCTACACGCCGGCAAAACGCACATGTAGTCCAAGATGCACTTAGAAAAGTTTGGCCGACAAAAGCTGCCCTCGCTCTTGATTTACCGGGCACAAACATCCCTAGGGCTTGGAAATGGAGCGTGATCCGTGAGAGTAGTCGCTCCCTAGAATGGGATCCGGCACAGCTGATCGGGCGGCTGTTATCCGCGCAAGCAACCATCTATCGCGAGGATCAGCAAATATGCAACCTGCATATACAAAAGTCTCGCACAGGTGCGCGTAAACATCGAGGAAAAGACCAGACGCCGCGGATTCCAGTGGTGGAGCCGTGGCGCCTCCGACGCGGTTATACGAAACGGCCCTCCCGCCCGGGCGCGCTACCCCCCCCCCCCCCCACCCCACGCCCCCCCCCCCCCCCCCCCCCCAACCCCCCCCCGGATGGCCTAGCCGAACCGCAATGAAGAGCTCCGGATTTGACTCTACATACAAGCTCACCCGTCTCGTCCCCCAACCCCGATCACCCGCCCCCGGCCCCGCGCCCACCAAACATGTATGCATGAGATTGAGGGCCCCTACCATTGGGTGCCGCAGGGATCTAAGGCCGATTCCGGGCGCCTCGTGGCAGAAGTGCCTTTGACTTGTCACCAGTGAAGGCGGAGCGACGGTTTCCAGCGGGCAACTTCAAAGGGTTACCTATTCCGGTCTGTGAAATGGAAGATTAGATAGTCATATGGACTTTCGCGTGCTTAAGCCGGTCGTCAGACAGGCGGGGATGAACACAACCCCCAACGAAACTCGCTGAACTTGGGTGGACCGCTTGACCGAACCGTCAGCACTACTGTTTGCGTGATCGCAGCACCGACATGGGCAGGAGATAAGTGCCAGGCGACAGTAAGGTCTGGACGGAGTGTTGAGGGTGAAGGGCTGCACGGGGTGCCAGAAATTCGGATGTTCGGATAGAGACTCCAGTTATAGCCGGTCAATATTTCTGGCTAAGACCCTGAGAAAAGAGGCCTTTGCACACTGGCTCGGATTGTCAGGACTGGAGCATTTCATCGCGCGCAGACAGGATGGGGACAAACGGAGAAGAACTATTGGCAGACTCTGGAGGGAGTGATGTTGCGGACGTGGTGTTTAGTCGGATTTGCAAAGAGGTTGGTCTAAGCTATTTTGCCGATGGCCGAGTTCGACCTATAAGCGAACACAGCTTATATCAACGGCTAGTGTGAGAGATGGCATCGTTCGATAGCTCCTATGAGGGCGGAGAGCTGCAGCTCCCGCTATGTAGTGAGTCGATGCTGGGCGATGAGCGGTGCAGGAAGTTTGGCCGCCGCCGCGATGTGACTATGGCGGAGCGGAGAGAAAAGGTCGCCTTTGCTGGCGGCGGAGGAACGGGTGTACTGGACGACGCCCGGCGGCAATCGTCGGACATACAGAGTTATGCGGGATAGGCGCGGGAGCATATAGAGTTTGCTGGTGGTGATCCCGCGTCTTACGTTGAAGTCAGCCTATGAGGGGTGTGAAGCGTTCGGAGTTCGGGGAAAATTGGTCCGGACCGATACATTGCCCCATAATGAGATCTTGAGGCGGAGTTGGACGGATGCATATTCGGCCCGCGTGGCTGCGGAAGCTTGCGGATGGTGTCATCAACTACTCTCCACGTCTCTCGGAATTTGCGGCAAGTACAGATTACCTACGCGCCGAGCACGGGCAATGTGTAGCGAGGACCGCCGGGAACTTCAGGAGGACTTGAGGCTACGAGGCCCATTCCGGTGGCTAATTACGGCTCGTGAGTGGCTAAGTTAGAGGAAGGTGGCGGGAATTCTTAGGTGGTGCCGGATTTCGGAGTGGAGGGGGCAATATTCAATGATGCGAGTATGCCGCGAAGCACCTGGGAGCTCTGAGAGGAGATGAGGGGCGAATCATCGCGTGCTCCTTCGACGCGGAGGTGAAGTGCAAGGTATGGATTCAAAATTGAAATTCTAATTTATTTGGTTAAGTTGTTGAGAGAGTCGTTCGAGACCGAAACTCTTGTAAGGTGGGAAGGATGTAAGGAAGTGAATTCTCGAAACTCGAGGATTAGACTTCGACCAGAATCGACTATTCGTCGAGTGAGTAGGCTTCGGAAAGTCCGAAGGTGTTATAATGCATAAAGTGCATTAAGAAGAGGTTCGCGAGAGCACCAGTGCAAAACCTGCACTGGAGCAGAAATGCTCTCGGGGATCGGTCCCTGGCAGGGAGGGACCGGTCCCATCAGGTTGGGTTGTGGAGGTCTCTGATGAGACCGGTCCCTGGTGGGCAGGGACCGGTTCCCGAACGTTGGCCCGGCGAGATTTAGCCAAATTTGGCTAAGTCCCAAGAATGCAGCTCTCGAGAACCGGTCTCTCAGACAAGGATCGGTCTCCCGGGGACCGGTCTCTCAGGTAAGGACCGGTTCCCGAACGCGAAATCCCCTCTGCTTGGTTGTGCAGCTTTCGGGGACCGGTCTTCCCGAGCTGGGACCGGTCCCTCACTGCGAAAATGCCCAGAGAGGGCTGATTCAAAGGATGAAAAGTTGAGGGGGCTAGCTGCAAAATGGCCTTTAATAGGGCTTGGGGACCCCTCTCTCACCCTCAGTTGCTCTCTCTCTCTCTCTCTCACTCTTTCCCTTTCTCTCTCTAGGAAAGAAAAGAAAAGAAAAAGAAGAAGGAGAGGAAGAAGAAGAAAGAGAAGAAGGAGAGGAAGAAGAAGAAAGAGAAGGAGAAGACTAAGAAGAAGAAGAAGAAGAAGAAGACATCTTCTTCTCTCCCTCTCCTTCAAACTTGAAGGAGTCTTGAAGAGAGGTAAGTTCTAAACCCTTTAATGGTGTTTCTAGGGTTTTGGGTTCTTATGGTTTGGAATTGGTTCAAATGGAACCTATTGGGAATAAATAGATGGTTCGAGCTCAAAATCGAAGCTCGCACCATGGATTTCCCTCTCGTCGCCATTCTAGGGCACGAATTAGGGTTTTGGGAAATATAGGGTTTTGATCTAATCTAATAGGTCGCAAACCTAATTGCTAGGTCCCGGAACGCGTCGGCGAAGTCAGTTTCTCGATCCGACGAGCGGGTGCGGAGAAACCGCCGAATCGGGTACTCGAGGGCTCGCTTTGCCCCGAGGAGTTTAAGCGGCGTTCAAAGACCGCAGCGTCGAGCTTTCTACTATCGCGGCATCGCCAAGAGGTGGGTGGTGTCCATCCCGAAGCAATCGGGCTCCCTCCTATGTCTTAGTACA
>NC_033627.1:8541761-8576913 GCF_001540865.1 Ananas comosus
GTGTTGAGTTGAATTCGCACACTACGTGTCGAGATGCTAGTGAGCGTAGGCCAAGCCTTCGGGTAAGCCATGAGAATAAAGGACAATAAATGATATGAATCGGTGCATACTTCACGCTTTGGACATGATAATTTTATTTGTTTATCCATTCCTTGTACCATGAATCATATATATGATTGGCGCATAGTACTAGCTTCATTTCCGGTTCATGTACAGCTTTCCCTTAATCTATTATCTATCTATTGTAAATCACTGGGGCCCCTGTGACCAGTGGGCGAAATCGTCGGAGTCCGGCGCCGAACTCCCCTGTACTAAGGAAGTAGTTCCTCACCCCCCCGCCCCATTTACTTACAGGTCCCCGTTTCGGGCTGTCGGGAGCGTTGAGGATCGGTAGAGGGCCCGGCGTTTTAGTCAGCATGTAACTTCTCCCCTTTCTGCACGCCCGTCACCCTTGTTGTACTTGAGAGTAGATGATGTATAGGGTGAGGTTCGAGTGATTGTATTTATATTTTGGAAGAATGTAAAAGATGTAATTGAATGTATTAAGTCAAATGAATGTAATAGATAGCTCTTCTCTCTTTATGTACTTGTATATGTTTCTATACTTGTATCTTGCTCTTGTTTGTCGCACTAGTGGTGCTTCTTGATCGTGTATTTATGAATTGAATTCCTGGGCAAATTCTTATACATGATCTGTTGGTTGCCTTGGGCGGACAGGGGAGGTCCTGTCCGTTCGGCGTCTGTTCGACGCGCCCGGGCCGGACCAAATTGGTAGCGGTCACGGGGCGTGATAGTCTGCCCTTTGGGCATCACTCCGTTGTAGACTAAAAACCCCTCTCCGTGCACTTTCTTTGGTTTTATTTAATAGAAAGTCATTTTCGGCTCTTCAGGCCGACCAGATCCCGTGTTGTCTTGGCCATTCGGCTCTTCCCCCTGCCTACTTTCTGGCTTGTTTCAAGTATTCGGCTCATTCCAGCCGAACCGATCCGACTATAGAGGTTTTTCGAACTCGGCTGATTTAATCCCTCATCAGCCGAATCGCTTGATCTATCGAAGGGCGCGAACTTCGAGGGTCGCTATCCGCAGCCGTTTCCATCCCGACGCTCTCCCCGAGGAGGATCTTTGATCGAATCAAGGGTCGAAAAATTCGGCTACCAATAATTTTTGGCACGCCCGGTGGGAACCACATTTGAGGTAAATTTGTATTTTATATAAAGTATGGCTGATGATAACGCCATGAATCTTCGTAATAGGGCTATTCCTAGAAATTCTGAGAGTGAATAGCCCAGTAATTCAGAGAATGTTGTAGAGCGCCAAGCAGTCTTACCCGCTGAAGGTGAAACCAGTGGTCATTCCGGCCAACAAAAGCCTAGCCTGGCTCAAGCGCTTGGGCAAATGACTCGGGTCCTGCAAGTTTTGGACCAACATAGTCATGCGAGTACTGCACGGCTTGATGCCGTTTTGGCCGCAATTACGGCTTCTAATGAGAACATCGCCCGAATAGGGCAGTTGTTAACTCGGAATGAACAGCCAATAACAGGCCTACAAGCGCCTGTGATAACACCGGTGTTACAAAAGCTAGTAATACCAATAAGTGGTCAGCCCTAATACCAGGGGGCACCATATCAAGCGGCTTATAGATCGGCTGTCGGTAATGCCGGTCAACAGCTAGAAGTAGCTTGGGGGTTGCCTCCACCCCCTCCAGTAGCAGTGTACCAGCCTCAGAATGCAGGGGCTAGGGGGCAAGCTCCAAATGTACAAGGGGTTATTCCCGTAGTACAAAATATCGGAGTTCCACTACCACCGAACCAGCACCAGCGCAAGCCCCTTTACAGGGGATTAATAACGAGATTTATGCGCAAATAGAGGAAGCCATCCGGAATACTTTCGGAGTAGGCGCAAGGCCGACAATGCGGCCAGTATTCAGGTCACCATATCCTGCAAATATAGATATAGAACACCCATGTCCGGCAAATTAGAAGATGGCGAAGTTTGAATAGTTTTCCGGCGACGAGACCGAAAATACGGTCGAGCACGTCGCACGGTTTACAGCTCAATGCCGCGAGGCTACGGCAAATCCATTTTTAAAGTTGAGGTTATTTAATACCTCATTGACTAAAACAGCTTTTACCTGGTACACGAGTTTACCTGCTAATTCCGTCCGAGACTAGGATGAGTTAGAAGGTAAATTTCATGAACAGTTTTATAGAACTAAGCCAGAACTATCAGTAGCGGATCTGGCTCAATTCAAACAAAGAACAGGAGAATCGGTTGATGAATATTTGAACCGATTCAAGACTGCTCGAAGCCGCTGTTTTGTAAGAATGCCGGAATCGGAATTTGCCAAAATGGCATTCAACGGCATGCATTTCAAAATTAAAGATTATTTGGAGGATAAATTCTTTCCAAATCTTTTTGATTTGGGAGTTCGGGTTGCTCAATACGAGCAATTTCGAAAAGGTAATAATGAAAATCGGCCCAGATGGAGCCGAAACAAAGATTGGAATAAAGAAAAGGAGAAAAATATCTCTTTCCTTGAAGAGTCTTCGGCTCATGAAAAGCCGAATTCGTCTGAGGAAATTGAGGATTCGGCTGATGAAGCCGAAATTTGTGCTGTCGAAATGGTGAGAAACAATCAACCATACAAATGTGCTTTGCTAAGACCTGCCAAGTCAAGAGAGGCGAAAGCACATGTGTCTGCATTTAGTTACTCGTTTGATATAGCAAAGACCGATTTGATTTTTGATCGGTTGCTAAAAGATGGACGAATCAAACTACAGGAGGGCCAAACTATACCTCCTGTAGAAGAACTAAAACGTAGGAGATATTGTAAGTGGCACCATTCATGGAGCCATAAAACTAGTGAGTGTACTGCCTTCAAACGGCAGATACAAAAAGAGATAAACGAAGGTCGGCTCATCTTTGCCGACCAAGAAAATAAAAATATGGAAATTGATAAAAATCCTTTTCCATCTCAGGTCAACACTGTGAACATGAAAGGAAAAGGAAAAGCGACTGCAAAAAGGCAGATCCAGGAAGAAATAGACGAGGGTCGGCTTACATTAGTCGACCAAGAAAATGAAAATAAGGTAATTAACAGAAGTTCGTTTCCTTTTCAGGTCAATATGGTGAATGTTAAAGGAAAAGAGATTGCGGACCAGGAGACCACAGACAATGTGGCACATGCCAAAAAACATCTTCGGCTTTGCATAAGGTGCAAGGCTGAAATGACGAAAAAAGACTGGGAAGCCATTGTAAATGCCAAGAAAAGAGGCAACGAGTGGAATGAATTGATGGCATTCTCCGAGGAATGGGATGACATTCCTGATAGAGAAGACCAAGAAGAAGAAGGCTCAGACGAAGCCTCCAATGACATTGAACCGGAAGTCAAATCGGTTCAACGCAAACAGGACATGTTGATGCAGAAGATTCTGCATGATTATTACAACAACAGGCGTGACGAACGTCAAAGCCGATGGGACTATCAGGGTAGACCTTTCGGCACCAAGCCAAATGTTCCGGGATATTGGCCGCATTGGCAACATCAAACGAGGTCGAGACCGGAGCCAGAATTCGAAGGAATGACCAAGGGAGACATAGAATTCCTCGGTCGGAGATTAGTCAACTAACTCGGCATTCAGCCTTGGCCGAGACCTTGGGAAAGAAGAGAAATTTTAAAAAATCATTTGAGAACGGTAAAGGTACCGGCAAATGTACCGGTAGAAGAATGGCATGAAGTTGAAGTCAAACCATCGGCCAGGTGGCAGGGGCCGATGTTAACAAAAACCCAAAAGCGTCGGCAGCAGAGGATGCAAGCCGAGACAAGACAACACTACGAAGAAGCGAAAGGGATAAGGCTCAATGTATGGAGGTGCCCTGATGAACAGAAAAACCCTTTTCACCAAATGAAAAATGACCACGAGGCAGGCGGCTCATCGCTTGCCCCTCAGATGAAATCAAGGATAGAATGGCTGACCGAGGCCGAGTCAGAAGAAAAAATTAGGAGGGAGTTAGAAGACAAAATAGCTTCCCTCGAAACAATGATTAAGAGAGAAAGATGGCCCCCTAAGGAAAGGAAAGTCCGGATGGAGAGTGATTCTTCAGCCGAGACGGCCAAGGAGTCGGAAGAAAAGAAACAGAGAATTAAAGAAAAGTCAGCCGAAGAGTCGCTGGCTGAGGTGAATATGATATATGCTCTGCCTCAATCTTTTAAGGCAGAGCTTATCGAGTATGAAGAATTCAAATAAGAGGAAGAAGATGGGTTTAAAGTAGCCCAGTTACAATTGGAAGATGTTCAACCAGCCGATGCAGTGGTTTTTGAAAAACCATCGGCTATTCAGACGAGATTCATAAGGCCTCTCTTTATAAAAGCCTTAATTGAAGGTCGGCCAGTAGGCCGAGTTATGGTAGATGGCGGAGCTATGGTCAATGTCATGCCCACTGCATTCTTCAAGAAGTTGGGCAAAGATGAAGATGAGTTGAAGCCCATAGACACGATCATGACCGACTTTACTGGGAACGGTCAACAAGCTCGAGGGGTACTTATGACTGAGATCACGGTAGGTTCTAAAACTTTACGAACTGCATTCTTTGTAGTTGATGCAGATAGTCAATATAACCTACTACTCGGGCGTGATTGGATTCATGCAAACGAGTGCGTGCCTTCTACACTCTACGGGAAATTATTCTAGTGGATCGGAGATAAAGTTGAAGAAATTCGGGCCGAAGGACGGACCCAAATGGTGGACATCAACAATGAGGAAATCGGCCATATCAATTGGGCCGATGCAGATCCAGATCAAATCTTCTTCGTAAGAGTTACGGAAGGAGTCCAGTTGATCTTTACTAGAGAAGAAGGGGCTTTGGTGGCAGCCAATGAGCCGCCGAAGTGGTTAAAATGAAGTCCAAAAAATCAAGAATAGAGGCTTGTTAAGTGCCTCGACAGGATAAGCCGATCAACAAGATCGGCTATAAGGAAGATGCGGCTACCACGGCCGATGATTCGGCTAATAAAGCCGAAGAAGTCACCATAGATTCGGCTTACAGGGCCGAAAAAGAAAATCAAATGGAGTCGGTCACCAATACCGACAAGACGTGCGAATTAAATAGGCAAGCAAAAGAATTGGATTTAGAAGAATCGCCTATCAAAGTCGGCGAGAAGAAGTTGGAGACCCAGGACCCGCTAATCGAAGTAAATTTGGATCCGATGAAGATAAGAGACCGACGTATATAAGCGCAAAGCTTTCGGCTCGACAGCAGAAGGAGCTGAAAGAACTATTGAAGGAGTACAAAGACTGCTTCGCCTGGAGCTATGAAGAAATGCCTGGGCTGAGTCGAGAAATTGTAGAGCATAGGCTGCCCATTAAAAAAGGTTCAAGCCTTTTAAACAACCGGCTCGTAGGTTTGAGCCGAGTATTGTACTCCAAATTAAGAATAAAATAGAAAATCTTTTGAAGGCCGGATTTATTAGAGCGGCCTGGTATGTCGATTGGGTGTCTAATATAGTTCTAGTACGCAAAAAGAATGGCAAACTCAGAGTTTGTATCGATTTTAGAAACTTGAACTTAGCCACACCTAAAGACGAATATCCAATGCCAATAGCCGATATGTTAGTAGATTCGGCTGCCAGTAATGAAATCCTGTCCTTTATGGACGGACATGCTGGTTGTAATCAAATTTATATTGCTGAGGGAGATGTGGCTAAAACAGCTTTTAGATGCTCTAGTTCAATTGGAACCTTTGAATGGGTTGTCATGCCGTTCGGCTTAAAGAATGCCGGCGCTACCTACCAGAGGGCAATGAATTTTATTTTTCATGATTTAATCGGTAAGATATTGGAAATATATATTGATGATATAGTCGTAAAATCCAAATCACAAGCTGAGCACTGGATCGATTTAAAACTCGCCTTTGAAAGAATGAGAAAATATAATTTGAAGATGAATCCTTTGAAATGTGCTTTTGGAGTTTCCGCAAAAAATTTCTAGGATTTTTAGTACACAAAAAAGAGATTAAAATTGACAAAAATAAAGCGAAAGCAATATTAGAATTACCGTCGCCAAAGTGCAAAAAGGAACTACAAAGATTGTTGGGGAAGATTAATTATCTTCGGCGGTTCATATCCAACTTGGTCGGAAGAATTGGGGTTTTTTCTCCATTACTTCGGCTTAAAGACAAAGAAGAATTCGTTTGGACGGAGGAACAGTAAGAGGCGTTTGAAAATATAAAAAGATATTTATCGAATCCTCCGGTATTGGTACCTCCAAGGCCAAATCAGCCGATGAAGTTGTACATATCGGCTGCAGAGGAGAATTTGGGATGCTTACTAGCCCAAGAAAATGAGGAAAAAGTAGAACAATCTATTTATTATTTGAGCCGACGTCTTTTAGATACCGAGAGACAATATTCAGCTATTGAAAAATTATGTTTGGCTTTATACTATTCATGCACAAAGTTGAGATATTATATTTTACCAACCGAAGTATCGGTAATATGTAAAACCGATCTGGTAAAATACATGTTATCTAAACCAGTGTTACGGGGACGGATCGGAAAATGGATATTAGCATTATCGGAGTTTTCTCTTAATTACGTTCCTGCCAAAGCCGTCAAAGGCCAAGCTATAGCCGATTTTCTGGCTGACCACCCATGTGTAGAGATTGAGGAGCCAAAATAGAATTTCATCGGCTGTCGACCTTGGGTGCTGTATTTTGATGGTTCAAAAACAACCGAATCTGCAGGCGCAGGAATAGTAATTCAATCCCGTGAAGGTCATGTTAGTCAATTTGCATTTGAACTAGATTTCGGCAGTTCCAACAACCTAGCCGAGTACGAAGCATTGATCATTGGTCTTGAAATCTTACAAGAATTGAAGGCTAAGTCAATCAAAGTCATCGGTGACTCACAGTTAGTAGTCAGGCAAGTCAATGGAGAATACCGATGCGGAAACCAGAATTTACAAAATTATTTAAGAAAGACATTAGAATTACTATGTGAATTCAGAGAAACTGAATTCGAACATTTGAGCAGACAGAAAAATGAAAAGGCAAATGAACTTGCTCAATCGGCTTCAGGATATAGAGAGCCGAAGTTAGAATCAATAGTAATACAGAGGAGGTTGCTACCTTCGATTCACATACGAGAACTGATTATAGCTCCCATAGAAATAAAGGAAGATTGGAGAGAATTATTAATCAAATATCTAGAAGATCCTAATACCAGGGTCGGCTATAATATTCGAAGAAGAGCTCTCGGCTATTTTTTATTGGATGGTCAACTTTATAAGAGAGTAGCCGAAGAGGTTCTATTAAAGTGTTTAGGACCTGAAGAAGCTCTGTTGATAATGGGAGAAACACATGAAGGAATATGTGGAACCCATTTAGCCGAAAAAAAGTTAAGATGGACAATTCGACACTTAGGATACTATTGGCCAACAATACATCAAGATTGTATAGAATATGCCAAAGGTTGTCAGGATTGTCAATTTCATGGCTCAATCCAGAGGGTTCCGGCCTCTGAGATGTATGCAATCATCAAGCCATGGCCTTTTCGAGGTTGGGCCATGGATTTAATTGGAGAAATTCAGCCGAACTCCTCGGCTGGTCACAAGTTTTTAATAGTGACTGTCGATTATTTCACCAAGTGGGTAGAAACAAAACCCACTCGGTTGGTTACTCAAAAAGAGATTATTGATTTTGTTGAAGATTACATAATTCATCGCTTTGGGATTTTCGAGACAATTACGACCTGTAGAATGCAGCGGAAGTATTCGTTCGTACCTTTTTGCGGAAACGATTCGCGCTAGAATGCGATGAGCCCGGATCGTAGAGGTTGGTTCACGTGTCCTTGGATCGCCCTTGAAAGTCTTCTTGCGCTCCGAACTCGCGGTGGATCGAACTACAAACGAGCACGATCGCAAATCCACCGTTCAAGTCCCTCTAGAATAATAGGTTAATGGAGGAAGTGGATTTTCTCTTTTTGTTTCTTATTCTCTTTCTTTTTCCGTTCTTCCCGTACCTTTTGTTATGTGGGATCGACCGCATATTTATAAGGGATTCCAAAATCCTAATAGCGTTAGAGATAAGGCCAAATCAGTTATTAATTGTTATCCTTATATGACTAGGATTTATCTCTAACTAACTTTCCTATTTGAAAGCGAGATTAATTCCAATCCAATTAGATAACATAACATCCGTCGGATCGAACCCGCTTATGGGCGTACCCGATTTGATTTAACCGAATGCCAACATCTCCCACTCGCACATGACGGGATCGATGCCATCGTAACCACTTCCTCAACATCACACCACTATTAATTCTATTCATACAAGAAAATGAACAGTGCAGCCGCCGAGTCAACCTGCATTTTGGGAGCTCTATACTAGAAACCCCATTCGGCCAGCATAGAGATATCAACCCTCAAAAAGAAAAAAATATTAGACTCGTGATGCCCTAGACCATTGAATTACATCAGGTTCAGCATCTCTAATCTCTCAAAGTGTCACGCCCCGGGGTCCCTTTAGGTTAAAAACACAGCGAATTTTTTTTTTTTTTTTTTTTTTTTTTTTTTTTTTTTTTTTTTTGCAAACCTGACCCCAAGGTATGCCAGATCCGCCACAAATATAGGGAATCCATGTTCACACAGACAGAGTCTCCCCTGTATTTGCACGGCGTCGCACAAGTACAAGAGTATAGCCAGAAAACAACCACAACCAAATGAATATAAAGATAACTATATATTCATACATTCACCATTCACATCACAGTTTTACATTCAGTGTTTAAATAGAAATTCACGAAAATTCTTTTGAAAACTGTTCCCTATACGGAAACCTTTATTCTTTAAGAAACGCTACCACGAGGGGTAGAAAATCTTTTATTTCAAGAAAACATAATTCCTTTATTACATTCCAAAACCAACTGAAAACTCAGATATTCAAATAATAAAACAAAACTGAACCATGTAAACCGACTAAGCTATATATCAACAGAATAATAAGGGTAATAACTAAATCGAAATAACCTGGGTCGGAAGCAATATCGACCGCTACACACGTACCTCACGTCTCGTCCCACTACTCGTCGCCCGCGATACCTGAAAAATGGTGGGGGAGGTGAGAACATGTAAACATGTCTCCCCTCCCAGTGGGTACCGCAAACCGAAGAAGGCGAGGAGTACTCACCGGATCAGGAAGAGAGCTATACAACAACACGGAGAACTAGATAGACATAAGTACTGGTAAGTAAAGATGCTGATAAGTAAGGAGCTGACAAGTATAGATGCAGATAAATAAAACAGTAGCTACAATAAACAGATAAGGATGTACTGAAAATAAATACCACAGCTACTGTATGCATGCGTCAACTGACGATAAGCTCAAAAGTACCCAATCTCGCTGCCCTATTGGTCCGAAGACCTCAGGCCCATGCCACACTGCTCAACCTGTACCTGACCCTCGCAATGAAGCCCCTGGGTCAGAAGCACAGTACCTGACCCTCGCAATGAAGCCCCTGGGTCAGAAGCATATACCCTCGCAATAAAGCCCCTGGGCTCACGGGTTGGCAATCCAACCACTTTTCCGGAAAAGAACACCCTCTTGCGGTGGATCAGACCGCTGTTGTTTCGCTGAAGTTCGCTTCATGCGCGCGCCCTCCACAGTGGCCGGGATTGCTCCGAAAGGTGAGCACGGCCTCCGGCACGTCGAGACCTGTTAGTAGGTGTCTCGGTTTGGCGGCATGACTCCTGGTTTGTGTAGACGGACCATAAAAGCGCCGAAATCGCATGAAATAATGCGATTTCGGGTATTCGGAAGGGCTTTTATGCAACTTTGTCCGTCGTGGCTGCTGTTGGCAGCAAGTATGGGCTGAGGATAACCTCCGGATTGATTGTCCAAGGCCCCGGACCTTTGCGAAGACCGGAAATGCATTTTCGGAGCGTTTTTTGGCGAAATCCGCCGATAGAACGCGTTTTCGATTCGGAATTCTTCCGACGGTACTTGGGGATCATTTGTTTCATCGCTGAGCCTTGTTGGCTGGTCACCCGCATCGTTTCGTAGGTTTGGAAACGACGGGTGAGCGACGGTGAAGTTCCGGTGCGGTTTTCCGGACTTTCAGTTTGTTCGGTAATCGGTTTTGGGAAATCAATTCTCGTGGGTTTATTTGTGGGGTTATGCTTTTAGGGTTTCTTAGTTGTAGGTTAGACACTAACCCAGTGGACCCCCCCTTAGGTCCTGTTGACGTTCTTTTGCAGTCAGGAGACAGGCGCGACAGTTGTACAGGTGGGTACTTCGATCCGACGTTGGTACAGTGGTGCACGCTCGGTGACGTTTCCTTTACCCTTGTTGTTTATATCTTTTACCATATATATGTTGAGCCTTGCACCCATGCTGTTTCCTTATTACTCTCTACATAATTGTTGCCAGGTGTAGTATCATGTGTAGGAGTAGAGTAGACTTTATCTGTTTATGATATTTATGATTTGGTTGGTCTGATCTCCTATGTGATCTCCATGACCTGGATGGTCGACGTTGCATCTCCTACACTTGTGACTTGGTTGGTAGTTTCTTGTACTTCGTATCAGTGACCTGGTTGAGATTTTTACACAAAGAGCCATGCTAACCGCAATTGCGCACATTATGACACTATACTCATGATTGTTTCGCTATGCTGAAGCGACACAACTTGTCGACAATGAGTCAAAGTGTCTTAATGTAATTCAACTAGTCTTTCTTGAGCCCTCATGCCACTGAGTTGAGAACTGATTGCTTTCCCAGCAATGCCTCGTAAAGTCGCATCACTCATTGCCGTAGGTAACATGCCAAAGTAGCAACATCAATTCTTTCACTTAATGACATAGTCAAAAGTCACTAAGGGCATCTAACATAAATAGGACATCGTCTCAAAATAATGCCCGTAAGAACTTACACGATGAGGAAGCAGGGATCCATTCACTCATCTTCTTCATTTAGTCGCCCAGCACATGTAGTATGAAATACATGCTATGACAGAGAATCCCAATAAGCGTATGTCTTTCTCAATGTCATACGGATCTTAGCTCAGTCACTCCCGGAGTGTCTAGCCTGAGTTCTCCATTTGCTCGCTATCTCAAGCGTCAAACGGTGAGCTCACATCCGGCTCTTAATATACAGGCCATACGAATCGTGGGACTATTCATATACGGTCTCATTAATGACCTCATCTTGGTGCCAACCAAGGCGGCTTTCATTAATGCCTCAATTTTCACTCGCTCTCTACAGCGCCGAAAAGAATGATTGCCCGTGTGAGAGGGCCAATCAGCCTGTGACATACTATCAATCAGTTTAATAATAATGCACGTGTACTAATTTTACCAAATATCTTTTCCAGAATAATAATTTGTAATTAAATAACCAAGAAATTACAAAAAAAAATCGACTGTCTACACAATCAAATCCTACGGAGTCCAAGAGCTTTAACATGAGCCCAAAAATAATTCTCTAACAACAGGCTTAGTTAGAGAATCTACAACCACGCGACTCGTAGATATGTGTTCCAGGATTATTTTCTTCTGCGCCACTGCCTTCGAGTGGTCCAATCCCAGATTGGACTGAAAATGGCTAACCAAGCCCACGGCATAGCATATATCAGGCCGAGTACACATCATAGCATACATCAGGCTCCCGACCGCATTAGCATATGGAATCCGATTCATCTTGTCCTTCTCTTCAGAAGTTTTAGGGCACTGTTTAAGGTTCAAACTCTCACCTTTAGCAATAGGAGTGTCAATGGGTTTGCAATTTTGCATCTGAAATCGTTCTAAAACTTTTCTTAGGTAAGTCTCTTGAGACAGACCTAAAAGTTTCTTTGAACGATCTCGTAGGATCTTAACTCCGAGCACATAATTCGCTTCACCCATGTCCTTCATTTCAAAATTAGAGGACAGCCACGTCTGAGTGGCGACAATCATCTCCTTATTATTCCCGGCCAATAAGATGTCATCCACATATAAAGAAAGGATAAGAAAAAATTCTTTGGACCGTTTAACATACACACAGTGATCTTCTTCAATCATCGTAAACCCATCTTCAGTGATGGCTCGATGAAATCGAATATACCACTGTCTGGAGGACTGCTTCAATCCATAAATGGATCGTCGGAGCTTACAAACTTTATGCTCCTCACCCTTTACAGAGAAGCCAGTAGGCTGATCCATATAGATCTCCTCATCCAGTTCTCCATTGAGAAATGCAGTTTTAACGTCCATTTGGTAAAGATCCAAATCCAAATATGTGACAATGGCCAAGATCAGACGGATCGAAGCAAACCTTACAACAGGAGAAAAAGTTTCTTCGTAATCAACGCCTTCTCGTTGGGTAAAACCCTTTGCTACTAGGCGAGCCTTGTACCTATCGATAGAACCGTCTGCCTTGCGCTTAATCTTGAGAACCCATTTATTCCCAATTGTTTTGCGCCCTTGTGGCAAGTCAACCAAGTCCCAGACATGATTTGACTTCATCGATTCTATTTCCTCCATCATTGCATCCATCCATTCCTTATGAGTAGGTAATGAGAGAGCCTCTTGGAAGGATCTAGGCTCATCATCATCATGTGCAGCAACCATGAAAGCTTCCCCCTCAATCTCAAAACGACGACGGGGAATGCCTACACGTGCGCTCCTACGAAGTTGAGGCTCCACATCTAAAGGTAAGTCGCTCCCACTATCCCCAGGAGGTATCGGAGTCGCCTCCTCTGCCTCAACTGAGCGAATAGAAGCGCCAATGTCAGAGTCATCCATCTCATGGAACTCAGTTTCATTTCGAACCTCACTTCTATAAGGAAAATCCTCCTCGAGGAATTCAACATCTCGTGACTCAATCTCAGTCAAACTTCCATCAGGCTGCTTTCCGATGAACACGTATCCCTTAGAGTGTTCAGAGTATCTTATAAAGATACACTTTCTCCCTCTAGGACCCAACTTCCCATCCTTGTGAGAAGTATTGTGTACATAAGCTGCCGAACCCCAAGGACGCAGGAGCTCCAAATTTGGTTTCCTGCCTGTCCATAATTCATAAGGGGTGGAAGGTACTGTTTTGGAGGGTACACGATTAAGAATGTAGGCAGCAGTTAACAATGCGTCTCCCCAAAAGGAGACAGGCAAATTTGCTTGCGCCATCATTGACCTAACCATGTCAAGCAAGGTGCGATTTCTTCTCTCCGCTACACCATTTTGCTGCGGAGTGCCAGGAATTGTCAGCTGTCTGATTATTCCCTTTTCATCACACAATTTCTTAAATTGTTCAGATAGATACTCGCGGCCTCGATCAGTTCTTAAGCATTTAATTTTCATATCTAACTGATTCTCAACCTCATTAATATAACGTCTAAAACAATCCAATGCTTCAGACTTATGGGAGATCAGATAAACATGACCGAAGCGCGTATGGTCATCTATAAATGTGATGAAGTAAAAAGCACCATGTCTTGCCCTCACACTCATTGGGCCACAAATGTCGGAATGGATTAATTGTAAAGGAAATTCTGCCCTTGAAGCTTTATTAAATGGTTTTCGGGTCGCTTTTCCCGCTAAACAATGTTCACAAGTGGGTAGGTCGACTTTAGTGAGCGAGCTCAATAACCCGTCTCTAACTAATCTAGTCATTCTATCCTGCCCAATATGACCAAGACGTGCATGCCATTTAATTGAAACATTGTGATCATTCTCAACAGAAGATAGCAGGGAAAAAGAATCACTATTATTAATATTATAATCAATGTCCAAAACCATAAAACCATTCGACATAAAACCTCTTCCATAATAAATAGTTCCAAGATGAATCTTAACTACATCACTCTCAAAACGAAAAGAAAAGCCTAACTGTAGCATAGCAAGAATAGAAAACAAGTTCCGCCGAATTCCTGGAGCATAAAGTACATCATGTAGATATAAAGTTCGACCACCTTGCATGATCAACTTGTATGTGCCAATGCCTAACACATCGACACTTGAATCGTTCCCCATGTATACCCTTCTGCTCCGAGCAGGCACACGACGGTACTCAACAAATCCCATCCGATCCCTCGCTACGTGGTCTGTTGCTCCTGAGTCTACAATCCACACAAGGAGAGATTCAGCAACAAACGTATTAGAAGAAACAAAAGAGCGAGAATCGGGATAGAGATGTACCTTCTTCGGCTCAGTGCAATCACGAGCGAAGTGTCCCAGCTGATTACAGTTGAAACAAGTCATCTTTGACTTGTCCTTCTTGCCACCTCGTTTGCTTCTCTTTCTTTTAGTGCTCTTCGCGTTCTTAGGCGCGGATCCGCTACGATTTTGAGCCCCAGTAGTCCTCTTTCGCTTGAACCCAGATGTCCTGCGAAAGTTTGACTCAGCAGCATTGGCAGTTGGAGTTTTAACAGCCTCAAGGCGCTCCTTCTCCAACTCCAAATGCCACGCAACATCCTCAAAAGTTTTAATATTGTCATTATGGGTCAAATTTACTCGCATATGTTCCCACGAATTGGGAAGGGAACGAATCATAGCTTGGATCTGCTGCTCATCAGTCAAGGTGTCGCCAGCCGACTTTAACTCGCGAATCATGTTTGACATTGTTCTAACGTGCTGTTTTATAGTCTGATCGGCACGCTTCTTATAACTGTCAAACCTCATAGTCAGACTGCGCAACCTTGTAGCCGAAGTTGCATCAAACTTTGCTTTGAGAGCCTCCCACATGTCATACGCAGTCGGATACTGCTCACACTTGCACAAGAGATCATTCTGCATACTGCTCAGCAACGTGATGCGAGCAATGCGATCCTTTTTGAGCCAATTATTATAAGCTTCCATATCTCGGCGAGCCTGGGCACTGGTGCCCTTTGCGGGTAGGTCCATTTTATTACTCAGGTTTTCCAGAACCTCTTGCTCAGCGAGAACATATTGAATTTTACGGTGCCAAATATCATAATTGTCACCATCTAATTTCTCGCCCTGGTTTAAATCCGCAACAATTTGCTTGGAGGCCATTCAATTTCACTATGTTCATGCAATGCGCAGAAAAGGATATTTTAAAATTAGTACACGATACATATATTCAATTTTGCCGCATCTCCTAAATTAAAAATTAGACCATAGATGCGTAAAGAAAAATTTTGCTATGCTCGTAATCACATCACACACCATATGTCATAATTTTTAATTTATTTAATTAAGATGCACAAAAAATTGGGAGTAAAAAGCATATAATTTACTCTACCAAAGTCAAAAAGACTCCCACTAGATAAGGCATGCATAAAATATATATGCCTAAAGTTACATTTATATATACATCATAAAAGGCATTATCACATTTTAAATGCATCTTAATTAAATAAATTAAATATTGTGACATATGGTGTGTGATGTGATTACGAGCATAGCAAAATTTTTCTTTACGCATCTATGGTCTAATTTTTAATTTAGGAGATGCGGCAAAATTGAATATATGTATCGTGTACTAATTTTAAAATATCCTTTTCTGCGCATTGCATGAACATAGTGAAATTGAATGGCCTCCAAGCAAATTGTTGCGGATTTAAACCAGGGCGAGAAATTAGATGGTGACAATTATGATATTTGGCACCGTAAAATTCAATATGTTCTCGCTGAGCAAGAGGTTCTGGAAAACCTGAGTAATAAAATGGACCTACCCGCAAAGGGCACCAGTGCCCAGGCTCGCCGAGATATGGAAGCTTATAATAATTGGCTCAAAAAGGATCGCATTGCTCGCATCACGTTGCTGAGCAGTATGCAGAATGATCTCTTGTGCAAGTGTGAGCAGTATCCGACTGCGTATGACATGTGGGAGGCTCTCAAAGCAAAGTTTGATGCAACTTNCGTGCGGCCCAAGCGTCCGCGTGGCCCGCGTGGCCTGCTCGGCATGCGCGGCCCGCATGGCCTCGTAGCCCGCGGCCTGTTGGGTGTAGCCCGCAAGGGTCGTGCGGCCCGCGACCTGCACGCGGTTTGCGTGGCCGACACTGCCGGCGGCCTACGCGCTGCTGCGACGCCGGTACAGTAATAATTTTTACTAACCTATGATTAGAAATCCAAATCATGCAAGGAATATATCAATAGAAAGCTTATGAGAAGCTCTTCTAAATCATGCAATTTTCACAATGGGATATACATCAAACAAGCCACCCCCAAAGTTTCGATTTAGGGTTTCATTTTTTTCATAAAATACAAAACCAAAACAAATCAAACTTTGTAGATCTAATCTATAAGATAGGTGCTTTAAGATGTGTAGCAATCAAGCAAAAAAATCCACTTCTGAAAAAAACCGCCATTAACGCTCACATACATGCAAGAAAAAATCTAAAACATGATAGATCTTGTTATATTGCATGTAATCTCGTTAAAAGATGTATCAAGACCACGAAATCAACGAAAAAAGGCTCTGATACCAATGTAGAACGCAGCGGAAGTATTCGTTCGTATCTTTTTGTGGAAGCGATTCGCGCTACAATGCGATGAGCCCGGATCGTAGAGGTTGGTTCACGTGTCCTTGGATCGTCCTTGAAAGTCTTCTTGCGCTCCGAACTCGCGGTGGATCGAACTACAAACGAGCACGATCGCAAATCCACCGTTCAAGTCCCTCTAGAATAATAGGTTAATGGAAGAAGTGGATTTTTTCTTATTGTTTCTTATTCTCTTTCTTTTTCCGTTCTTCCCGTACTTTTTGTTATATGGGATCGATCGTATATTTATAAGGGATTCCAAAATCCTAATAGCGTTAGAGATAAGGCCAAATCAGTTATTAATTGTTATCCTAATATGACTAGGATTTATCTCTAACTAACTTTCCTATTTGAAAGCGAGATTAATTCCAATCCAATTAGATAACATAACATCCGTCGGATCGAACCCGCTTATGGGCGCACCCGATTCGATTTAACCAAATGCCAACACGACCGATCAAGGGACAATGTTCACAGGAGGACAGTTCGTTTGGTTCATCGAGTCTCGAAAGATAAAATTGCTTCATTCGTCTCCTTATTATGCACAAGCGAATGGACAAGTAGAAGCAGCAAATAAAATAGTCATTAATCTTATGAAACGGCATATCGGAAAGCATCCGAGAAATGAAATGAAAAACTTTCTGAAGTATTATGGGCATGCCGAACTTCAGTGAAAACGGCAACAAGGATGACACCATTCCAATTAGTTTACGGACATGAGGTCGTAATTCCGGCCGAAATAACGGTTCCTTCTTTGAGGACAGAAAAGCAAAAATATTTATCGACTGATGAATACAGTAAATTAATGAAGGACAAAGCAGAGGAAGTATGTGATACTCGGTTAATAGCTTTAGATAATATGCAAGTATACCAAAGCCGAGTGCGTAGCGCATACAATATGAGAGTTTGATCAAAGACATTTGCCGTCGGTGATTTAGTACTTCGGCTGGTTTTTCCAATCGGTTAAAAAGACCGAACGTATGAAAAATGGTCTCTAAATTGGGACGAGCCATTTCAAGTCAGTCGAATCACAAGAGGAAATGCATATTATTTGCAGAACAGAGATGGATCAGAAAATGAAAAACCAATTAATAAAAAATATTTGAAAAGATATTACCCATCTATGTGGGAGAAAAACCAAGATTAAAGTTAGAATATTACAAGCCGAATCAAATTAACAAATCTTTGAGTTGGTTCCATTCGGCTATAAGGTTGGCTTGGGTAGCTTCGGCAGCTTTTTTTCGGCGCTTCATCAAGGGATGCACCTTGTAGAGCTGAGAAACCTCTTCCTTAATTTTCATCCCTTCTGCTCTTTTAGCCTTTAATTGACTCTGCAATTGAAGCCGGCGCTCAGAGGTTTGGGCTAAAGTTGTTTTGGCTGCTGCTAACTCGTCTTTAAGGGTTAAAATCCGCTGTTGTAAAGCCGATTCTTGATTGGCCAAAATCTGATCCTCATGATTAACCTTAGTAATAGGGTCAACTATTTCAGGGATATTCCTCTTAAAGTGATCAATGCGATGAAAATGTTGATCTAAAGATAAACGATCGGCACCCAAAGATTGTTGCCGAGCCAAAAAAAAGAGAGTTGAGACGACAGAGTCTCTATAAAACATTTAATACTAGAAGTAATATCTGTTTGATCGGCCAAATCGATTAAGAGAGCGTACAGCCGATCAAGTAGCTCCGGATTCTGAGCTAAAGAGGGGGGACCATTGCTATATATTTTAAAACATTCATCAAATTTATGCTGAGTGTCTGATGAGACCATAATGGTCAAAGAATCATCCACCTCATTGGAACTGGGACTTGAAACCAGTAAAGAATGAAGAGTAGTGGTTAGAGAATCTTCAGGAGTAGAAGGGAAAGTCCCATGAGTTGGAGGAGGAAGTATGGTGCTTGCTTTTCCAGAACCTCGCTCGACAGGTACACTTGCTTTGTCACCCCTTGCAATTAGGTCTTGGGCAGAAAGAGGTGATATAGTTTCACCTGGTGATGGCATCATGCTCGCCTCTGCAACGGTTGTCTTCTTCTTTTCTATGCCTCGTTTCTTTTCAAGACGAGCTTCCCGGCGAAGCTGTCTATCCATTTGCGCCTTCAAAGAAGAAGCAAAACGGGCTCTTGAATTATTTTCGGGAGAAGACTATTTTATTAAAAGAATGATAAACGAGTTGATCAAATATTACGAGTTAAAATGAATAATCAAATATACATACCTAAATCTCAATGGGCTCATTGGGAACTGAGTCTTGGTTGAAACCATCAACCGAAGGCGTTTCTTCGGAATAGGAGCCGAAGGCGTTTCTTCAGCTTTTTTCTCTGATACATCAGCCGAAGCAATACCTTCGGAATGTGTAGAATAGGACCTTTTAGCAACTGACTTACGCCGCTTTGGAGGCGGCGGAGGAGTAGATTGAACAGTCTCAATCGGTCTTTTTTCTTAAGCTGAGACCGATGAAGAAATAGGAATTGACTACAGAAAAGAAATTAAGTATTGAAAAGAAAGTTAAAATAAAAGTGAGTATATTACAGAAGAAGAAGGCCTGACCTCAGAAGCCTCTTGTATTTCTTCTCTTGATAATGAGACAGGAGGATCAACTGAAACAAGTGGATGAATAGTTCTGCGAAATGCCCGAAGAAGAGAAAGGTCGAGAGTACGATCAGTGAAATAATCCCAAATGGTAGCATAACCAGTAAGAGCAACTCCTGTGTAGTTCGGCCGGAAGCTCACTAATTTAAAGAAGCGACGAAGGCGATTTCCCATAGCCGAAATCTTATCAGCTTCGGCTATACTTTTAGTAGGGGGTCGATGATCGGCTGTATTGGTTGTAAAAAATTTGGACGGAGCGGGAATCGGCTGAACAAATCCAAACTGACGGGCCGCATACTGAGGGGAATAAACATCAGTGCTTGGTAATAGTTTTGAGCGCGATTTTAACCCCACATGAAGATCTCTCGGGGCTAAATAAGAGTACCAGACCTCTGAGTATTCGCTAGCGCGAGAAGAGGCCAATTCGCTTTATATAGCTTCAAACCGGGCAAGGAACCAGGAATGACCGGTAAGACGGTCAGCAAAGGGAGCCCAAGAAATAGCCGATTCAGGACTCGGCTCATAAAAAGTTTTAAAATAAGTAAGAAAGTCAGAGGGTTGACCCATAGTCATCGGCTGTGGACAGCCGAGAGCTAACCCATAAGAATCAAATTGAGCAACCGAAGTCGGATTAAAAGGAGATTGGCATAAAGCGGGAATATAAAATTGTAAAAACATTTGAAGAAACCAAAAAATACCGCAGCCAGAACTGATGGCAATACCATCTCCAGAAGGCAGCATTTTAATAGAATCAAAAATTTCTCTATAAACAAAGACAAGAAAGTAAGGCCCTAGAGCTAATCTATCGCCGTTGGATAAACCAACGGCGATTGGAACAAAGTCATGATTAATCTTCTGTGAACGAGTACAGAAGAGATTATGACATAACCAATAAAGGAGGAATGCCGTATGTTCGTTCTTGGTAACGGGAGCAGGGGATTCACCCATGAATTTGCGGATAAATTTGGAGTAAGCCAAGTCATTGAGGTCTAAACGGTCCTCAAAATCGGATACGCCGTCAGGATTATAAGACATAGAAACAGTAACGCCATGAGGGCGCAAGCCAGTAATGGCGGCTACGTCAAAAAGAGTAGGGGTAAGCGGTCCTCTTTTGAAAAGAAAAACATTAGAAACAGGGGACCAAAAACACAGAGCTGCGGCTAGAAGGAGATTATCGGCAATAGGAGGATGCCAAGACAATTGAATAGCTTCATATATTCCAACTTCTCGCCAAAAGTCACCAAAGGCGGTTTCTACTCGAACTAACCATGTTAAATATGCCTCTAAAGTACTTGGCCAGGTTCGAAGACTCTTCCCTGTCGAAGCAGAAGAGTATCAGGACTGAAGGTGAATAGCTTTTCTCAGGGGAAGGCCGTCGCTAGAAAAGGGCGAGTTGATAGGGGCTGGCACTTCTGTAAGAGAAGGACCCAAAATAAATCTAGAAGGGTCTGAGTCGACGAAGGGTTTAAGCATAGTATAATCCAGGGATGGATGAGAAGGAAAAGGCAGAACCAACGCCATTAGTCGAAAAAGGAAAAGAGGAAAAGTCGAGTAGAAAATAAAATCGGAGAAGATGAAGGAAAGGAAACAAAAGAAAAGTTTCCTGGAGGACGAAGAAGAAATAGAAGAGACAAAAAGAATAAAAGCTTAGAGAAGAAGAAAGGTCGTCGTATCGAACCATCGTGTCGAAGCAAGTTTCAAGGTCGGCTTTAATGATGAATAGACGGCGGTAATTAAGATGACCTAGTTAATGCCGCAGATGAGACAAAAAGAACATTGAGATCAGGCCGTAAGAAACGGCTAAGATTGAACCGTACAGAGGGTCATGCTTCGAATTACGTCTGGTACTGGTACAGAGATTTTTCGAATGTGATTGGACCGAGAACGACGCCTCGGATCGCACTTGTTATCGAAGCAATCACAGGATCTCGACAGTGAAAAAGGGACGGCTGAGATAAAAACATATCGAGAAGTTAAAAAGCAATCGTGTCTCAGATCACGCCAGCTACCGAAGAGTTACTTCGAAAGCTGCCGAGGGGGCAATTGTTGAGCCAATTAGGCGCGGATCTGATTTAGGTGCGAATATTCCCTTCAAGAGCATCCATTGGGTCGTGTATCGGGGGCACCGAAAAAATGTAGCGCACCAATTGAAGGAAGTTACGGTAACCGCAAGCGGTTACATGCGATTCCGATCGGCTAGAAGTGGTCTGGAATATGAGGAGATAGTGGCGGATCGTACAAGAACAATAACTGACCAAGGGGGTCTACCTATAAATAGGGTAATAATACCCCAAAAAGGGGTCTTCGCCCCTGCGCACAAAAGACCACCTTTATTTTCCTGCATCTTTCTTCTCGCATTTACTGCTTTTCCTAGGAGTAGTTCCTGTAACTTAGCATCTTGGAGTCTGTCTGCCCTTTGGGCATCACTCTGTTGTAGACTAAAAACCCCTCTCCCTGTACTTTCTTTGGTTTCATTTAATAGAAAGTCATTTTCGGCTCTTCAGGCCGACCAGATCCCATGTTGTCTTGGCCATTCGGCTCTTCCCCCGGCCCACTTTCTGGCGTGTTTCAAGTATTCGGCTCATCCCAACCGAACCGATCCTACTATAGAGGTTTTTCGAACCCGGCTGATTTGATCCCTCATCAGCCGAATCACTTGATCTATCAAAGGGCGCGAACTTCGAGGGTCGCTATCCGCAGCCGTTTCCATCCCGACGCTCTCCCCGAGGAGAATCTTTGATCGAATTAAGGGTCGGGAAATTCGGCTACCAACACCTACTATATATATATATATATATATATATATATAACGCGGAGAAAATCTAAGCAATACCTATTTCTCTACTTTTCACTTTTAGTATAATTATCATTTATTTGATTTCTAAAAGTTAACAGGTCATTCCTTCCCTATGTGAATAATATATTTATTGTTACCGACCATTCCCGAAGGAAGTAACTGTTAAATATAAAAATGTTTAAAACACTGTTCTCTAACAGTTTAAACTTTTAGAGTACAACGGTTGTTTCACATGGTATCAAAGCAGGAGGTCCTGAGTTCGAGTCACGTCAGGATCCTACCATATTAATTTCCTTCCATTTAATTCAAGCCCACGTTATGAGCCGATTAAAAAGTCTCGAGCCCAGACGTGAAGGGGAGTGTTAAATATAAAAATGTTTAAAATACTGTTCTCTAACAGCTTAAGCTTTTAGAGTACAACGGTTGTTTCACATGGTATTTAATTCAAGCCCACGTTATGGGCCGATTAAAAAGTCTCGAGCCCAGACGTGAGGGGGAATGTTAACTATTCTCTAACAGCTTAAGCTTTTGGAGTACAACGGTTGTTTCATAGTAACAAAGAGCTTGGTGGTTGGTATCTGAGATCCTAAGTTTGAAGCCTAATTACTTNATATATATATATATATATATATATAAAGTGAGGCTACTATGCTTCTGGAAGCACGGAGCCTTCCGTGCTTCCAGGTCGTTTTCGATGTTGCGACTTTCGAATCGTCGATCGGCTCCATTAAACTTGATCTAGAGTATTTGAAGTACCTAGAAAATAAATTTTGTAATTTTTCGATATCATTTGCCTAATGAACGAAAGGGCTCAAAATCAACGGCTAAAAATAAAAATCTTACAAAACGTGATAATATGACATTAAAATTTTAGATCAAAGATATTTATCTTATTTTATATAGTATAAAGAACTTTTTATCAAAATTTCACGTGATTTGGATATTTCTACACCGTTAAACTTGCAAACGGCTTACTACGGCCATTAAAATTATTTGATTTTGAGCCCCTTCGATCACTACGCAAATGATATTGAAAAATCATAAAATTTATTTTCTAAGTACTTCAAATGCTCTAGATCAAGTTTAACGGAGCCGATCGACGATTCGAAAGTCGAAACATCGAAAACGACCTGGAAGCACGGAATGCTCCGTGCTTCCAGAAGCATAGTAGCCTCACTCTATATATATATATATATATATAGTTGAGCTGGAATTCTATCGGTAGCAAACCGGCTCCGTTGCCACTTATTTGTTTTCAATGATAGAGCCTTTAAATTGACGATCGGTACCGTTAAACATGATCTATACCACTTGAAGTTTCTATAAACCAAATTTCAAATCTTTTCGACGTCATTGACCTAATGATCAAATGGTTTCAAAATTTATAATTTTAATGGTAGATATGAGGCGTTTTCTCATTCAACGGTGTAAAGATATCCAAATCAATTGAACTTTGGTTAGAAAATTCTTTAAACTATTTAGAATAAGATCTATACTCTCGATCTTGATTACAAAATTCCTATCATCACTTTTTAGAGGATATTCATTTCAGCCCTTTATTTTTACGCTCACTTGATGGTCAAGAGAACAATATCAGAAAAGCATGAAATTTGATTTCTAGATACTTCAAGTGGTATAGATCATATTCAATGGTGTCGATCATTGATTTTGAGGCTCCATCATCGACAACAAATGGATGGCAACGGAGCCGCTTTGCTACCGATAGTATTCTAGCCCAACTCTCAATTGAGCTTATAATATTTTACCGATATTGGAGCACTACCAATAGCATAGAATTTGTCCAACAACGAATCATTTTTAAAACACTTATTCATATTTGCTTTCAATGTCGAAGACACCATCGGTGTGTATGCCCCTGTCGAGTAGGATATATCTCAACCATTATTTTCTTTAAGCCACTAAATCGATCAGGTATAAAGCAAACATGTCGATTGCGTGTAACATAATAATGCAAGTTTTGTAAAAACCAACGCCAACTTTTGCCCTTTTTTTCTTCACAAATTGCAAATGCTAAAGAAAAATTGCTATTGTTTGCATCTACAGTTGTCGCTATCAATGCATGGCCTTCATATTTGTCATACAAATGAGTGCCATCAATGCTCACTACCGGTCGACAGTGTGCAAATCCATGAATAGAAGGACCAAATGACCAAAAAACACGACCAAACTGACATACTCCGTCTGATGGCCATCTGTCACGCCCCGAACCCGCCTATTTGATCGGATTCGAGCGCGCCGACAGACCGCCAAATGAACAGAGTTTTTCCTGTAAGTCCAAGGCGTCGCAACCATACAATACAAGAGGTTCCAACCAGGAACAGATAGAATACATGATTGCATAAGAAGGATACCAAAAAAATAACTGCTAAGCTATTTCAAGCATTCAGCTCATTACCACGTATTTACATCATTTTACATTCAACTTCTAAATACAATCTTCATTAGTACAATTTTGTTTTTTCTTTGCCTTTCCATACCCCTATGCTACCAACTGGGGGTATTGCTATCTTTGGTCACAGTGATAGGGTGCTATCCACTGAGCTACACCCTTTTCTCGCGTCGCCGCGCCGCTCGCCTGTGGACTTGAAAAACGTGAGGTGAGATGTCACGCCCCGGAGCCGATACCAATTTGGGCCGGCCCGAGCACGTCGAACAGACGCCGAACGGACAGAGTTTCCCCTATCCGCCCAAGGCTCATCACGTGTACAATTTCAAGAGAATTGAAATGCACTAGCGGAAACATGCACAANCTTATCCTCAAATTTTCACAATTTTCTGAGACTCTGTATTTTTTTGCTAATTTATCTGTCTCGTTTTCAACAGAAAATTATAAATCTTCTGTTTTCATTCCGATTTCAGCACAAGTCATTATAGACTTATACATTGCTTCTCAAAAACCAAATAAAAATAATATCTCACACTATTTTTATTTACTTCTATTTTTATACCAAAATCTGGTATATTACATGAGAACTATATAAATAGTTTCCAGTGGGTACGGCCACTCAAGGGAAGAGCTCGACCCACCAGGTCCAGATAAAGAGGAGAGCTTGTGAGAAGGGTTTTCCCTCTTCTTCTCTTGTGTGTGAGGGAAGAAATGAGAGAGGAGGGTTGGGTGGCTCACTATATAAAAGGGGAGAAGCTACAATTGCCAAAAACCCCCTAAACTGGGCAATTTTTGCGCGCAGGGTCCGGATCTTGGTTGTAGGGTCCGGACCCCGTAGGTTGTTTTTTTTTCACAATTTACGGTGGGTCCGAACCTTGGGTCCAGGGTCCAGACCCTGAAAGTCCTTAGCTCAAAATTGCTATTTCCAAAAATTCTAATTTTTGGTCCTTGAGCCTCTTATTCACTTCTAATCATCCCAAAACCCTCAAATCTCATTTTTGAGTATTTTCTTTAAATTATTTCTCTATTATGCTTTGCCGGATTTGACCAAAGTCATAATTGCCGAAGTTCAGTATGTTACATTCTCCACCACTTAAAAAGAGTTTCGTCCTCGAAACTCAAGTCACACCTCCCTTCAACTCATCGAATCAACGAGGGAATTAACTCACTCTCCCACTACAGAGCGGCTTCACGCTTTTGTGATTGCTAAAGCGGCTTATACCGAAGGACGTGGGTTCAATCACAAACACATCTACGAAATGTGATACAAGTGTATCACAGGTCTTGCGAGTTTCAGTGGCAGCGCAAGTCGATATTTGACGACTATACACGCCCCAACATCACTCGCTACCCGGCACACGATGGACCTATCTCATTGATGCCACCAGATACCACTTACCTTCGAGATCAGGACTACCCCTCAACCTCTGGTGTGGATCTAACAAAAATGCACCAACTAGTCAAATGATCCACCTCCACTACACAATACATACGGGTAGACCTCCTCGAATCACACAAGTGTCTGCAAAGTGGCACTCTACCACTTTGGCCATCCAAGAGTCTACATTACCGTATATGACTCTTCTTTGCATCTACCATCCCTTCAGGGAATACACTCCGATTTGATCACCGGCATTGCTTAGAAGCAATATCACAGGTGTATCGCCCAATCGCGAGTGCTCCAATTCCACATGGACTTTTAGCTCTACCTCGAGATGACCCATCTTGGCACATCTCAAATTTCAGTCCACCGGAGAACATAGTCCCCAAACCTCACATGGCTTCTCATTATCCAAATGTCTCATAGAGTGCACCACACTTTTCCTTTCATATGCCACGGCCAACAATCTCACCAAGGCCTACCGCCTAAACTTATCTCAATACGCGTAACGTCGCTCACTCGCAAGCGTAGACCCAATCATCACCAGGCAAAATTCTTATTTGAGACTTCGCACACACTTCAACCAAGAGCAACCAAGACCCCAAACCACTACATAATCCTCGGGTTGGGTCACAACTGCACTCTCGGTGTATTACTAATCACGCAATCTAGCACGTGGCATTCCACGTTCCCGGGTCCAAGCTCGGACTACCACCCCGACCAAAATCTCTACCCTACCCGTAGGTACCGGGCGACTGTCGCACACAGCCGATTGCACCTATCCATATGGCCTCAGGCTCCTCAATCTACAAATGGTCCAGGCACGGATCATCCCCAAGCGATATCCGCCAACGTCGTCTCACACGACACGCTCTACCGAGCAACACGTATCTCTATCGGCTCTTAAGCACCTAGTGCGAGCCACCAGCCCTACGAGTGATCCATGACCCGCTTCACAGCTAGCAATGCTCAAGTGCTACTGGCAACACACTCTCTCGGCTGAACCAAATTCGCACTCCATGAGTACCTACACTCGAGCATCGTACGCTTCTATACCTTTCTATACTAAGTCCAGCATTAGGCAATCTTGCCTGTGCGCACCAACCACACGAGGGCATCTTCCAACCTCAAGTCGAGGTAGCACTAAGCTCACGTGCCAAAACTTGGCGGCTAACCAACCGTCTTCTCAACAGTGATTCTACTTTTACTGTTCGGTCCTCTAGGACAACATCCAAAACTCTCGGACTACTTGGACATCCACAAATGTCATGACTCAACTCTCGCAATCAGCTACTCACATTGCTTTGAGAGTCGCTCCACCATTTCCATCTCTACCATGAGCTTTATTCTTTACCCTTAGACTATCACCAGCAATTCGCTAGTGCCCTCCAACTCGCTACCTGCTCCGGCAGGTGCCACGCTTCCACAACGCAGGCATGCCCGGGTATCTATACTTACCCGTCCACTTGGTCCCTATTATGATTATGTATAATAGTAGCAATTGACCGCATGATAACTGCATGCAATGCTCCAAATTTACATTTCTCAATTAAATCATACCTGCCACGACGTCGTCGGTAGCAGTGGGCTCCTCATCCTGGGTAGCGTATCCACGGCCACTTGGCGCTCGCCGCGAACCCCTCAGTTGCATCATCGCTATCGCCCGCTCTCCCGACCATGCCACAGGTGGCACACCCGCAGGCTGTCTCGGAGAGGAAAAGGCCGTCGCCAATGCTAGGGTCTAGCCATCCCCTAGCGGCCACTCATCCCGCACATGGCACGGCTGCCTACAATGAATACATCTTCCATCACGCAGCACACATCGCCACGCCCAATGGGAACCACCACAAGTCATGCAGCCTGGGGAGGACCGGGTAGAGGATGACTTCGGGTGTCACTTGGAACTCGATTGATCACCCGAACTGCTCGATAGTGGCCTCACCCCTCCCCGCTCACATTCAAAAGATTCGCGCTCCTCCCGCACGAAAGCATTGCCTTGTTCTACCCACAAGGCCTGATCCAATACTTCGGCAAAAGTTTGCTACATAAGTATATGCACAACTTTGAAAATATCCTACTGAAGTCCCCGCACAAAGCAATCAGCTTGGTCCTTGTCATCCCGCACCACATACGGGACACAGCTCACGATACGGGAGAATTCTCTCTCGTATTCCCTCACCGAGCGGTCTCCTTGCCGCAGCTTCCTGAACCTGTCCTGAAGCTTTCTCTTCTCGCTATCGGGGAAATAAGCAAAGAATATCAATCCCCGAAACTCTTCCCAAGTCAAAGGAGGAAAACTAGGTGATCGGTTTCACTTGACGCCTTTCCACCACACCTTTGCCGACTGTTTCAAATAATGCATGGCTAGGTGCACATTGTCCCGCTCCACAGTGTACAGATCCTCAAATAGAGTTTCCATGGAGTCGATTCACATCTCCACGATCCACGGATCTACATTCTCCCCATCAAAGGTAGGCGGATCAAATTTCTTGAAGGTCATGAGGGTCTCCAAAGCTCGCTCCCTTTCCGTCTCCACCTCTGTACTATCGGGAGTCGAATTGCCCGACCTCGACGGAAAGGTCTCCGCCGCAACTCCCGGCCGTACACGACGGGCCGCAACTGGTGCGGTCACCAGCTGATCCACCGTTTCTTGAAATCTTTTAATCCGCTCCTCCACTGGCGCATGGCAGCCTCCTGCTGACGCTGCACCACATCGGCTTGTTGCCTTACCACTCCCACGAGTGTGGCCAACTAATTGCGAAGTTCCAAGTCTCCGCTCGCCTCTGATTGCTCAGGGACATCACTGTCCCATCCCACGCCGATCTGGTTGAGATCGCCTACGCGGAGTCATCGTTTCTTGAAACACAACAACTCGATCAACTCTCGACCCTCTAGGTCAAGTACAAAACGACTAACATAAACCCAACTCAAAATCAAAAGAAAGTAATACAAGGGAGCCTATTCTCATCACTCGATTTCATGTCGTACACGCCCAACATGAACACACCCGGCTGAGAATAAACCACACCTGGGATCTACCTCTAATATCCTTTTTAGAGGCATACAACACACGACCTAATCGATTCACCTTTCGCCATAAGTCACAAGTTTTCGTCTCTCACGAGTCTAAGTTCCATATGGTTTACTATCCTAGGGTCTCCTAGGTCCATCTAAACCATTTTTGCACTCTGATACCATTTTACCTGTCACGAGTCGAGACCCGCCTATTTGGTCTGATTCAAGCGCGCCAACAGACCGCCGAACGTACAGAGTTTTTCCTATACGTCCAAGGCGTCGCAACCATACAATACAAGATGTTCCAACCAGGAACAGATATAATACATGGATTGCATAAGAAGGATACCAAAAACATAACTGCTAAGCTATTACAAGCATTCAGCTCATTACCACGTATGTACGTCATTTTACATTCAACTTCTAAATACAATCCTCATTAGTACAATTTTGTTCTTTCTTTTCCTTTCCACACCCCTATGCTACCAACTGGGGGTACTGCTATCTCTGGTCACAGTGGTAGGGTGCTATCTACTGAGCTACGCCTTTACCTCGCGTCGCCGCGCCGGTCGCGTGTGGACCTAAAAAACGTAGGGTGAGAACTATATAAATAGTTTCCAGTGGGTACGGCCACCCAAGGGAAGAGCTCAACCCACCAGGTCCAAAGGAGGCAAATCAACATGTTAGTGCAACAGATATCCACATATAATTTATGCAAGTATTAAATACATGCATATGCGTCACAACATGCAACATGCGATTCATGCAAGTAGATCTACTGATTCTACTTTCTATGCCACCTGACTCGGTCTTGAGTCAATCATCCGCAGAATACCGCGCTCAGTCAGGCTCGAGGTGAAGGACGTCTCCCATGCACCTCAGCATTAAATTCTCTCAACTATAGGTCATCTCTCGGGTGAGGAAATACCGTCAAACCCTTGACCATAAGTTGCTCAAACTCAACGAGCGAGGAGAACCACACATACCTGTCTCAACAATCACATACCTGACGAGGAGAACAACACATACCCGTTGAATCACTGCCGAGCGAGGAGAACCACACATACCCGCAGTTATGATTCACTTGTGCTCATCCGCAAGTCTCAACTGCTGCCAAGCAAGGAGAACCACACGTACTCGCAGCCTCAAATCCTAGGAATTCCGGAATCCACTTTTCAACTATCGAGGGTTACTCATATACCCTACAAAGTCGACCTCTCTAGGTTCGACTTATGCATATCCTAGTAGCCACTCTACCACTATACTCCACAACCTAGGTTTAACCACGCTAGGTTAGGTTCAACGCCACTACATGTCACGCCCCGGGACCCAGCAGAAGTCCGCCTGGCGCGTGCCCAGGCCCACCATATGTCTCGAACATATAAGGCGTCTAAAACAAAATGATAAATAAACAAGAAGAGAGAAAAACATCTAGCTGTATCAGAGCAAAATGCATCTATGAGCTACAATAAAAGAAATGAACATAAAGCCGAAAGTCCACTAGATAAAAGCATAAAGTAGTACAACTAAAGCTCCAAAATAAGTACTAGAAAGGTACATAGGTGGTCTCTCTATACATGGTGCAAAATCTCTCTCTCTCTAATACAATAAAAGAAAGAGTAAACCACCTAAGCTCAAAAATAACTCCCCGCTAACTAGCTACGCGACTCCCTTGCCGCGATCCCATGCCTACGCCGGTGCCGAAGGCTCTGAAATAAAACTATATAACAGGGGGCGTGAGAACTAGTGAATAATAGTTCCCAGTGAGCAATTACTGGCTTCAGTGAAATGCACCACTAGGCCCAAACTAAAAAGGGGTCAGTAAGCACATATAAACAAAAGCGATATGTACGACAAGTAAATAAGCATGAATATTTGCTACCACATGATATCTCTACCTAGCATGATTTAGTATAAGTAAGAAAAGCTATTCTCGTATGAATGTACCCCAGCATCGCTAGTATGATGTCCATAAGTCAAATAGTAAAGATGTCATTGTTTAGTATTCTAATCCATGTTCACATGGCATGATGAATGCTCAAAATCAAATCTGAAGAGACCCACCCGAAGGCTGTCGGGCCCTGAGACCGACCCGTAGGCTGTCTGGCCGGTGCCGAGCCTAATGGTCCCGTGGTAGTCAACATCCCCACTCTAGAAATGAGCCTTTCCCACGGCAATCCACTTCGGCGCCCAATCCCGCACGGCAAATATGTATCGCGATGGCCATCTCCGAAGTGCCGGCTTGTAGGGAGCGACCCTCACAAGCATGTGCGAATGAGCACAATGGCAAGTAACAAAAGATCCGTCTCAAGTACCAAGTCCTCATGTCTAACAACATGGAATACGTCACAACTCTCTCATAGGCCTATCTCTATGTCATCATGTCTAAAACACGGAAAGTAGTAGATTTCCATAGCCTATCACTAAGTCTCAATACAATAGTCTCATAGTTTGCTAGTCCAAGTGCACCTTTATGACACTTTCATTTACTAAGTCCAAGCTTAAACCAAATATTCATAAATATATAATTGAGCCATTTTAAACATATGAGGGATGTTTCCAAATGGCTAGTGCGAACACTACTCAAACACATGTAACAATACCTAGAATGCTCTGCTATATAGAGTGAAAATTATCTTACACATAACACATGCACTTTAAGTGTTCTAAAATTCACATAAATTTTATTTAGCATAGATTTGCATTTAAAATGACGTTACGACGAGTATAGAAAGCATGGGGGCCATTTCGCCCCATTTTCATGAAGCCAAACCCACCAAAAATCGAAACTCTTCGTTTCGCCGAATGGAGGTGTCCACTAGTCTCCTAGCACCCTAAAGATGTAGGAACAAGAGTTACACAATCGAAACGAACATCGAAAAGCTCAATCTTTAACCATCTAAGCATAGAGGGCATAACTCACCTCTTGTAATGAAATCCCTTCTCAAGCTTCCAAAGAGAGCAAGAACCTTTCCAAACCAACCTAGAGGAAAGTTCTAAACCCATCAATCAGGTCCCAAAGCCCTCAAATCGAAAAACCCCAAAATAAATCCTAAATTCTAAAATCTAGGGTTTCATCTAGCAAAATCTAGAAAAACTTATATTTAATGGGGAATACAAGTTACCAACCTCAAGAGAAGCTCCAAACCAAGCTCAAAATCAAGTAAGGTTGAAGTTTGATCCTCCACAAAGCTTCAACCACGAGCCCCAAGCCACCAATGTCGAGATGAAAGGAAGGGGATGATGCTCCAAAGCCTCCAAGTAAGCTCCTCTCCTTCTCCTTCTTCTTCCTCTTCTTCTCCTTCTCTTTCTCTCTCTAAGGTGCAAGGGAGAGTGTGAAATGAAGGAGGGAGAGAGGTGAAATGGCCATATAGGCCATCTATTGTAACAAAATCTAGAAAAGCCCCTCAACTTTGCAACTATTGCACTGCCCAAACTGGGCAATTTTTGCCCAGAGGGACCGATCTCTCCCTGCCTGGGACCGGTCTCTCGGTTCGTCCAGCAAAACCAACGTTCGGGAACCGGTCTCTCCCCGCATGGGATCGGTCTCTCCTCGCGAAAACGTACTCGGGGACCGGTCTTACCCGCCAGGGACCGGTTGCCTCAAGTCCTGCCGCAGCACTGTTCTGAGGGGAGCGATCTCTCCTATCAGGGACCGGTCCCCGAGAGTGAAAACTCTCAGGACTTGCCAAAACTCCAGAGATCGAACTTTTAGGTCGGAATACCATCTACGACCTTCCACCAAGTGTGAAAAAGTTCAGAGTCCACATCAAACACTCGAACCTCGCAATTTGCACAGGTCTAGTGTGTTACATTCACCCTTCCTAAAAAGGAGTTTTGTCCGCGAAACTCAAAAGCAAACACATACCTCAAGACTCCATCTGAAGAAGATGGGAATAGCACTCTCGCAGCGCGCTCTCAAACTCCCACGTGGCCTCCCGCTCCCTATCATTGCTCCAAAGAACCTTCACATACGGAATATCCCGATTCCGCAGTTTCTTCACGTCGCGAGCCAAGATTTTCACGGGTTGCTCCTCGAAGCTCAAGTCGTCCCGCAACTCCAAAGGTGTAGCATCCAACACATGAGTCGAGTCGAAGACATACTTTCGAAGGACCGATACATGAAAGACGTTGTGCACTCCCGATAGGTTTGGTGGTAGAGCAAGTCGATACGCTATCGGACCCCACACATTCCAAAATTTTATACGGTCCAATGAAACGAGGGCTCAACTTACCCCGAATCCCGAATCTCTTGATCCCTCTAGTCGGCGAGACCGTCAAGAAAATATGGTCTCCAACTTGGAACTCCAAGTCTCGCTGCCGTCGATCGGCGTAACTTCTCTGTCTACTCTGTGCCGTCAAAAGTCGCTCCCGAGCTATTCGAATCTTGTCCTCAGCCTCCTGGAGCACATCAGGGCCTAAAGCCAATCTCTCGCCTACTTCACTCCAATGAAGTAGCGATCTACACTTCCATCCATAAAGTGCTTCAAACGGCGCCATCTTGATGCTTGCTTGATAACTATTGTTATAAGCAAATTCCACCATCGGTAGATGCTGCGACCATCCTCCTTGGAAGTCTATTACACATGCTCAGAGCATATCCTCCAAAGTCTAAATGGTGCGTTCCGACTGCCCATCACTCTGAGGGTGGAAAACAGTGCTGAAGTCCAGTCGGGTGCCTAGGGCGTCCTGCAGACTCCTCCAAAAGTGAGACACAAACCGAGTATCTCGATCCGATACTATCGATGTAGGCACTCCATGAAGTCGCACAATCTCATCAAGGTACACTTATGCGAGCTTTTCTCCAGCCTAAGTGGTATGAATAGGTATGAAGTGCGCCGACTTCGTCAATCTGTCTACGATCACCCATATAGCATCATGCCTGGCCTGAGAACGGGGCAATCCTGTCACAAAATTCATGGTGATCTTCTCCCACTTCCACACGGGAATCGGTAAACTCTGAAGTTTTTCCGCGGGTAATCGGTGCTCAGTCTTTACTTGTTGGCAAGTTAGACAACGAGCTACAAACTCGCCAACGTCCTTTTTCATCCCGGGCCACCAATAGAACAACTTTAAATCCTTGTACATCTTGGTGCCTCCCGGATGTATAGCATAAGGCGCTCAGTGCGCTTCTTGAAGAATATCCTCTTTAATTTCCGAATCCGCCGGTACACAAATCCGTCCACGAAAACGTATCAATCCTTGGTCATCCACAAGAAAATCGCTGGTGCAACCATCAATCATTCTATCTCGAATCTTTTGCAACTCCACATCGGAAGCTTGCTTCTCTTTAGTTCTATCCCAGAGTGTAGGTTGCACCACCAAAGTCATCAACCTCAAAGGCGTGTCTGGAGTCACCACCTCCAACTCCAACCGCTTCATCTGCTTGATCAACTGCGGTTGAGTAACAACATGCATTGCTAAGTTTTTCGTTGATTTCCTACTTAGCGCATCCGCCACCACGTTAGCCTTGCCCTGGTGGTAAAGAATCGTCAGATCATAATCCTTAAGCAGCTCCAGCCATCTGCGCTGCCTCAAGTTCAACTCCTTCTGAGTGAACAGGTACTTCAAGCTCTTGTGATCCGTGTATACTTCACACCGCTCGCCATAAAGGTAGTGGCGCCATAACTTTAATGCGAAGACTACGGCCGCAAACTCTAAATCATGCGTGGGGTAGTTCTTTTCATAATCCTTCAATTGGCGAGAAGCATACGCGATCACCTTGCCATTCTGCATCAAAATGCAACCCAATCCATTAAAAGATGCATCACTATAAATCACATACCCTGCTCCAGCCATCGGCACGGTTAGGATCGGGGCGGTCGTCAATCGGTGCTTCAACTCTTGGAAGCTTCTCTTGCACGCATCATTCCAGATGAACTTGACACCTTTATGCGTGAGCCTCGTAAGGGGAGTAGATAGCTTAGCAAACCCCTCGACAAATCTCTAGTAATAACCAGCCAATCCAAGAAAACTCCGAATCTCCGTGACGCTCGTCGGTCTCGGCCAATCCTTGATAGCCTCAATTTTCTTAAGATCCACGGCTATACCCGATCCCGATATTCAATGTCCAAGAAAGACTACCTCTCGAAGCCAAAATTCACACTTTTTCAGCTTAGCATAGAGCTCCTTTTCCCGAAGTACTTGAAGTACAAGCCTCAAATGCTCCTCATGATCTGCATCATTTCGGGAATAAACAAAAATGTCGTCGATGAACACCACGACGAACCTGTCTAGATAAGGCTTAAAAATACAGTTCATCAGATCCATAAAGGCTGCCGGGGCATTAGTAAGCCCGAACGGCATAACTGTGAACTCATAATGTCCATACCTCGTTCTAAAAGTCATCTTCAATACATCCTTGGGTTTGATCTTTAACTGGTGGTATCCCGACTGCAAGTCTATCTTGGAATACACACACGATCCTTGAAGCTGATCAAACAAGTCGTCGATCCTCGGCGACGGATACTTATTCTTGATCGTGATTTTATTAAGTTC
>NC_033627.1:8577013-8659444 GCF_001540865.1 Ananas comosus
CCTGAACTCGCTGAGGCGCTCCATAAGCCGATCTTGCTCGGCTTCCTCGGCCATCACGGGGAAAGCTGCCCTCGTCACTGGTCTCTGAACAGGTAGTGCTGCAGCCATCTCCTCCCGAGGTGCGGTCGCCGGTGCCCTCGGTGCGACGTCCACCACGGGTGCTGGCGGTGTGGGACCCTGGGTTTCCCTCGAAGCTGCCGCCTGCTGAAGTAGGAGGTCCTCGAGATGCTTCATCCGCGCCTCCTGCCGTTGAGCCACCTCGGCCTGTCGCTGCGCCGCTGCCGTCTGCTGCGCCAACAAATCAGTGAGGACCGCAAGCTGGGCCCTCAAGTCACGGACCTCACTAGATCCGGAAGTAGCAGAGGTCTCGACCTCCTCGGGGTGTGCCGCATCATCCGCCCCGGCAGATTGGGAGCGTGTAATCGGCATCGTCAATATAGAACATAAAAGTGCAAGTTAGTAACCCGCACTATCGAGTCCCCGCTCAAATAACAAAACCCCAAATCACGCGAAAGTAAGGAAGTGTCCTTCACTACTAACTCCCGATATTACGTTGTCGGCCGCCAACGTAACCCTCCGCGAAGTTAGAAGCCATACACTCCGATCAAACTCTAACTTTTTAGAGTTGTCATGAACCCAATCATAATACTTTCGCTCACAAGTCAATTAGATCTCGTCTCTCACGAGCCTAATTCCTATAGTCCAACCGGCCTAAGGTTCGCTAGGTCTACTAAGACTCAACCCTAGGCTCTGATACCAAATTAATCTGTCACGCCCCGGGACCGGCGGAGGCCCTCCCGGTAGCGTGCCCAGACCCGCCATATGTCTACACATATAAGGCGTCTACACTAAAAGCGGAAGTAAAAGCAAGTAAAAGAAGTGAAATAACTAGCAACTAATGATATCAGAGCAAGAATAGTTCTATCATCCACACCAAGGTAATGAAACAAGGCTAAGATCCAAATATAACCATAAGTAGTACAAATCTAACTCCCAAAAAGGAATACAAAGATCCAAAAGGAGGTGGTCTCTATACATAAACGGGTACAACGCTCAACCTCTCACAAAATAAAACCACGAGAGGTAGACCACCTATCGAATCGTCCTCGAAGGAAGCTAGCTCGAAGCGACTCCCTTCCCGCGGTCCCTAGCCTCTCCCGGCGTGGAAGGCTCTGAAAGAGAACACAAAACAGAGGGCGTGAGAACTATAATTTATAGTTCCCAGTGGGCAATTACTGACCTCAGCTCATCGCACCACTAGGCCCCAAAAGAAAAGGGTAAGTACTAAGCAATAATAAGAGTAATAGTAACAGCAGTACGAAAGCATAAGTGAAGTGATAAACCACTATATCACAAGTAAACCTGATGTCATGGTGATGTACATCTACGCTATCATAAGATATTACGTCTCAACATGATAAACAAGTAATCCTCACAATGCAATATGTTCATGCATAAAGAGTAAGCTTTAACCAAGCAACCGAGTATACTACAATGCAACAATGAAACCGGCAAGTATGCTACATGTACCAATGCTATATCATGAACATGTCAAAGTAATCCAACTACTAAACCTATCTAGTAGTAATTATTCATTCCCAAAACTGTGTCGATTTCCATTTCCAATTAAGGACCTACTCAAGGTAGTCCAGCTTGTGCCGCCTAAGTGCCTGTGGTAGCCCGACATTCCTACTCTTGGAATGTGTCTGTCCCACTCGACCCCGTAGGCTTCTCAATACCGCACGAGCGATCAACAGTCGCGTAGGCTAACTCCGGAGTGCCGGCTTGCAGGGAGCGACCCTCACAAGCATGTGCGAATGAGCACAAATGGCAAGCAAGCGTAGTCCAAGTCTCAATTGTCCAATCCTCATGTCTCTAACATGGCATCATAACTAGCATCCCGAAGATCTAGTCTAAGTCACAATGTGAGGTCCCAACACACACTTGCTTAGTGCCTCTTTATGACACTTAAAAGCATCACACGTGATCAAGTCATTCTTGTTCTATGTTCATTTTAAACATTATACTTAATGACTATATTACCCGGCCAATGCCTCTTTATGAACATTGGCTCAATTCTAAGTAGGTCCAAGTTCTCTAAGCATTCTAAGCTTCTAAAAATCCTAAGTGTCGCCAATTGCATGTGTGTTAAATGCAAGGGAGGCAAGATCGTTTACATAATAGGGATCATGGTTCCCAATCATAACTAGAATGCTAAGTCTCACATGCATGCACTCTTACCACAATAGCGGCCTGCTAAAATTTCACTATTCATTATAGTGACTGTTAGCATTCTAAAATTAGTAAATAAATTAACATGGAAATGCTCGAATTTTCTAATTTTTACGAAACATATTTGCCAAATATGTAGCATGTTCTCATATCATAGGCTAGGCAAACCCACGGAACCGTCGCGTGCTCTTCGATTCGCCGAACGGCAGTTGCACGATCTCCAATACCTAAAAGGTATTGAGCGAAAGTATACACGTGTATTACGATGCATCTTATAATATCAAACATTAACCTAGAAGCACAAAGGGCCAAAACTCACCCAAGAGTAAAAATCCTCTCCTAAGCCCCAAAGGGGAGCTAGAATCCTTCCAATCCAAGGCCGAGGAAGGTTCTAAACCACTAATTTGGTCAAAAGCCCTAGATCAAAAATGCCCAAAAATAAGCCCAAGGTATAATTAGGGTTTCATCCAAAAACTGTTAGCAAAACAAGATCTAGAGGAGGGAAATGAGCAACCAACCTCCTTAGAAGCTCCAATCCTAGCTCCAAGGGTGAAGATCTCCTCCTATGCAAGCTCCAAGACCAAGCCTTCAAGCACCAAGGGAGATGAGAGGGTGAGGAAGATGCTCCAAGCCCACTAGTAGCTCCAAACTCCTTCTCCTTCCCTCCCTCCTCTCCTTCTCTTTCTTCTTCTTCTTCTATATCAAGGGTGTAGAGAGGGTTGAGAGAAGAGAAATGGGGAGAAGAGAGAGTGGAGGGGTCATATAGACCCTCTATTGTAACAAAATCCCAAGTGGCCCCTCAAAAATCCAATATTGGATCAGCCCGGTCTGGGCAGTTTTCGCCCAGAGGGACCGGTCTCTCCCCAGCAGGGACCGGTCTCTCGCTGCGAACCCGAAAACCCAACGTTCGGGAACCGGTCTCTCCCTGCGTGGGACCGGTCTCTCTCTGCGAAGGCGCGCTCGGGGACCGGTCTCGCCCGCCAGGGACCGGTTGCCTCAGGGCTACCGCCACACTGTTCACTGGGGGACCGGTCTCTCCTTCCAGGGACCGGTCCCCGAGAGTAAAAACTCTTAGGACTTGTCCAGAATTCTAGTTTTCGAACTTTTTAGGTCGAAAAATATTCTACGACCCTCCACCAAGTGTGGAAAAGCTCGAAACACATCCAAACACTCGAACCTCGCAATTTGCAAAGGTCCAGTGTGTTACACAGTCTCAGATGATGTACTAGGTATTTCAGATAAGATGTTTTGAGGCTCAAGTGACTCATTTGATGCAACATTTTTAGAAGATACAATGGGATTATCAAATGCTGAAACATCATCATTCACAGGCAATACAAATGGAGAATCATTATCATTATCATTCATGAAAGAATTAGAAGAACCATTCACAGAAGAACTTACAGAAAAGGCTTGACTACTTTTATATTGATAGATTCTATCACCGTCTTAGTTCGTAAATTGTACGCACGATAAGCACGACTTGTAGTAGAATAACCAAGAAAGATCCCTTCGTCACTTTGGGAGTCAAATTTTTCAAAATTTTCACAATCCCGAAGGATAAAACACTTACTCCCGAAGACACGAAAGTATTTAATATTAGGTTTCCTACCAAGCCAAAGTTCATACGGAGTATTCAAAGTACCCGGACGCACATAAATTCGATTGATAACATAGACGGCCGTGTTAACCGCTTCGGCCCAAAAATAAAGCAATTTTCTTACTATGAAGCATAACACGTGCCATGTCACGCCCCGCGACCACCCGCCTATTTGGCCGGGTCGCGGCGCCGCAACAGATCGCCGAAAGGACAGGGTTTCCCCTGTACTGCGGACAGAGTCTCCCCTGTACGTTCAAGGCATAGCAATCAATACAATGTACGAAGTTCCAACCAGGAACACATTTCAATCAAGATTGCATAATGGAAGGTATCAAACAACATAACACATCTTATGTTATTACATGCATTCACATTCATACATTTTACATCCCAAATACTTAATACATTCTTTTTAGCTTCCAAATACAATCTAGCTGTAACAATATTATTACAACTTGATTCTTTTCATTCTTTACATCCCTAAGTAAGGCCGACTCAGGGTACCGCTATCTCTGGTCTCGGTGGTAGGGCGCTAACTATGGAGCTACGCCCTCGCCTCGCGCTGCCGCGCCGCTCACGTGCGAACCTGTAACACCCCAAAACCATGTGGGGTGAGAACCAACTCCATGGTTCCCAGTGGGTACGGCCACCCAAGGGAAAAGCTCGACCAATAGGTCCAAGGGAGGCAACTGCAAGTTAGTTCAATAAATAGATAGATACATATCTTGATTATGCAACGAATAAAACCATGCATTGCCTCACGAACGCAATAATATAATGCTATATGCAAATCATGCAATAATGCAACTATGCAACCAACTAGTAGTTCATTCGATACTACTTTCAATTCTGCTAACCATAGCTCATCCATTTGATATTTAAGGTTTCCTCTATCTTAGATTCTTGTCAATCACCGTTTTAATCATAAGGTTTCATCTTCCTTTACAAGGCTAACCACCCGACTCGGTCTTGAGTCAATCGTCTGCGGAGTACCGCACGAGAACCAGGCTCGAGGCGATGGACGTCTCACATACACCTCAGCCCTAAATCCTCTCGACTGGGATACCAATCCATAACTCATAAGGTATACTTGTTGTACAATCATTTGGCTATGACCCAATCTTACCGGTTAACCATGTTAACCCCAATAACTCACAACCAAATCCCTTAATAACGGGGGACTCGAACCTCCCTAGGGACCGTCAACTGGTGGGACTTTACCACGCCCAGTGGTGACCAACTCCGGAGCGCACCGCCCGAGGGGGAGCTACCTCCCTCAAGCCAAGACGTAACGTGAGTATCGATCCAATCCTCAACTTGAGGATTCATAGCCACTCGTCACAATGCCAATGTCATGATAGGTCTTTACCTATTTAATCATGCCACTCTCTATGTCAACTTGGACCAATGTCAATATGATTAAACTATGTTTAACAATTACTTTCTTGATGCCAATCATGTCTCTATTGTCATGGTCGCCCTTGTTTACTAATGTTCAAGTCCAACTCTCACATTTACACAATAATAGGGTCCTAACATACATGAATGACACCAGAATATATATGATCAATCACCACAAGTATTTGCTAGGTTCAAGATGCTAGGTTTAATGCCACTCAATCTAATACATATATAGATTGTCCACTATGTTCCACAACATGGCAATATGTCATCAAGTATGTTTTTCTATTTAACATAATCCACAATATGTAAATTCATAATATATCATCATGCACATATACCACTAGCATCACATGATTTGTCAACATACATATAGTCATTATCCAAAATAGTCCATACTTAGCATCTCATGCATTCTTTTACCACTTAATTCATTATGCATTACATTTAGCATATTCTACAACATGTCATCATACATTCCTTTTATGATGTTCTTATAATGCTAACATTCATACGCCCTTTATATTATGCATTCAAAGCATTAATCATATGCATTTATCTAGCATTTCTATAGTATGTTAACATGCATTCTTTTCACATTCTTATATTATGTCAATATGCATCAATATGAAATCTCATTTCTTAGACATAAAGGGCGACCTAGTCGCTTCGGTAAGCACAACCCACCTCATTTCGCGTTCCGATTGTTTGTCGACACTTGCAATCGGCCGCCCACGGCACCTGGCACCCGGTTTGACCCGATCTCTTGCGCGACCACCCGAACGGCCTCCAATTCATGATCCGAAAATTAAAGGTCTTCGGTTATGTGCCACGATACTTCAAATCCATTTTCATGAATTTACGATATCGCCTCGGCCCTCCAGGCGAAAACGAAGCCTAAACATCCGTTTCTTTAATAACTTCGCAATGGCTCGACGAATCGCCGAACCGTCTTCGCCAACGCGTTCGTTTACCTAGCAATTAGGTTTACGGAGGGTCAAATGAGATCAAACCCTCATATTTTACAAAACCCCATTCGGAGCCCTAACATGCAATTAACCTCTAAATAATCCAAATTAAATGGAGCAAACATATTTAGAATGCTCATTAGAGGCTATTAGAACACTTAGAACTAAGGATTAAGCCAAATCCTAAAAGCTTACCTCAATGTGAACGCCGCGACGAAAACACGCCGCTCCAACGGGCGCACGAAAGCTCAATCCGTCGCCTCCAACGCGTTCGCAAGCATATTCTCCACCAACCCCGCGAATTTGAGCGAGAGATATAGAGAAATGAGAGAGATCTCTAGAAAGAGAAAGGAGAGTTTCTCTCCTCTCTCCATGTGTGCGTGCGGTGTGTGTGGGTGTGCACGGCTGAAGGAGGAAGAAGAAGCATCATGCTTCTATTTAATTACACCCCAACACTATTCACTTCCAGGCAGCTTAAAATCTGATAACTTTCGCCGGAGCTCCCTAAATGTCCGTTTGAGCTCAAACTTGACAGTCATGTTCGGTTTTAATTAACTTAACAAGCTGACGATGTGACGCACTGGACCTTGCAAATTGCGAGGTTCGAGTGTTTGATCTATGTGACGAGCCATCTCAGACTTTCTGAAGGGTCGTAGACGGTGTTCCGACCCATGGTTCGAGTCCCGAGAATTGTGGTTTGAAACAGTGTACCAAAACCCGAAAAATCAGATTTTGGTTAGCTCTCGGGTTGCCTTCTGAGGGCTGTGTACCGGTACGGGAGTGATGGCTGTACCGGTACAGCCATCGACTTTGGCCGCTTCTCAGCCAACCCGAGGCTCGGGCTGGGCATTTTCGTAGAGGGTGTACCGGTACGCGGGCCCGTGTACCGGTACGCAGTGCAGTATTTGAACTGTTCGAAACTGCAGGGGGTTTTTCGCATTTGTGGACTTTTATATGTGTCCCCACGCCCCATGGAGCTCTCCCTGAGCTGGAAACCGTGGAGAAGCAAGGTAGGGAGAACCTCTTCTCCTCCCTTTGGTTTTGATCACCTTTTTGCTTGGGTTTTGATGGTTCTTCCCTCTCTTTTGCATTTTGGAGCTATTTCCACCATTGTTGAAGCTTGGAGCTTAGGTTTGGAGCTTGATTGAGGGATTATTCTTGAAGTTTGAGAACTTTGAGCTTGGTTTGAAGCTTCTAAGAGGTAAGAGGCAAGATCCTTTCCTCTAGATCTAGTTTTTGGTTGGATTTTACTAGATCAAACCCTAGATTTTGGATTTTAGGGTTAAATTTGGGGATTTTCGTTTTGAGGGCTTTTGTATCAAATTGATGGGTTTAGAACCTTTGTTTAGGTTAGATTGGGAGGACTCTAGCTCCCATTTGGAGATTGTGAGAGCTTCCTTCGCAATCGGTGAGTTTTCGTCTACCCTAGCCCTATATGCTTAATGATTGAGCTTAGCGTCGTTTGTTTCGACTAGATGACACTTGTTCTTGTACCTCTAAGGTACTAGGAGACTAGAGGACACCCTCGTTGGAGCGCACGAGGAGTTTCGTTGTCATCGGTGGGTTTGGCTTCGTGGAAATGGGGCGAAATGGCCCCTATGCTCTTTCTACTTGTTGTAAATTATTTTTAAGTTCATTTCTATGCTAAATGGAATTTATATGAATTTTAGAGCACTTAAAATGCATGCCTCGTGTATTATGAAAATTTCACTATATAGTAGAGCTATATGAGTAGAATGCATGCATACGGGAAAAGTATTTATTTTGCAAGTGAAAAATACATCTCTTATGAGAATTATGACTTGGAATATGTACTTTGGAACATAGTTACCATGTTTTGACATAGAGAACCAGAGTGTCATAAGGCGCACTTTGAAACTATAAACTATGAACTGCAACATAGAGACCACATTGGTAGGGCATACATATAGTCTATATTCATAGTTAGAGGACATGATGGACATAGGATAGGCTTTGAATACTGAAGATTCCATGTTATTAGCAGAAGGAACTTGCGGTACTGCGACAGATCATTTGACTAAATTGCATTGTCTCATTGGCACTGTTGTGAGGTTCAGTTCTACAACCGGCACTCGGAGATGGGCATTGCGAGATACATATTCGCCGTGCGGGATTTTGGGCGTGAGTGGTTGCGTGGGAGTCACTCCTAGTGGTGGGAACGCGGTAGTTGATTACCACGGGCATTAGGCTCGGCCACGGCAGACAGCTACGGGGGGTCTCGAGGCCATAGGAAGCCTTCGGGTGGTCTCTTCAGATTTGATTGAGGTATTAGATGACAGTGTGACAGATATGACTTAGAGTATTATTTGGCATTGATAGGAATATATAACAACGGAACTTCTATTTCGCATTGTGACATTATGATAGTTGGAGATTTGTACTTATGCATGGTTCATATTATGTATTTATGCTAAGTAGAGATATGGGAGTGGGTGGTTGGTATGTTGACGTGTTACTGTGCTTCATTTTTCTCAGTTATAGTACCTGACTTATTGGTAGGGTGTTGCTGGTGTGTGTGTGTGGGGTTGGGGATGAAGTCTAGTATTGCCCACTGCGGAATATTTCAAGTTCTCATTGCCTGTTTCTATGTTTCCTTTCGCGAGCCTCGCCGGGGAGGCACGGGATCGCAGGCAAGCCGGTGATCGCGAGCTAAGCTCGCGAGAGAGTTTCTGTTGCCTAGGTGGTTTACTACTCCATTTTATATTTTGAGAGAGTGTTGAGCTTTGTATCATGTATAGAGACCACTGTGTACCTACTATAGAACTTGTATTTGGGATCCCTATTGTACTTCTTTTATGTTTATTTAGTGGATTACAGTTTTATCCTTATCCCTTGTTGTAGGGTGGCAAATTTTTGAGGACATTTTATTGATGTCTGATATCCTAGATGTCTTTATTATTGTTTTAGTTATTGTTGTTTTTAGACGTCCTTATATGTTGTAGACATATGGGCGGTCTGGGCACGCGCGGGCGGGTTCCGCTGGTCCGTGGGCGTGACAGCGATCACTGGTTCAGTTTCGAACCCCGTATTGGTCGATAAAACTGTTACGAAGCATCTTTTATCAGATAGCTTTCGATTTTATTTCTCACTCTACGGGTGTAAGAAAAATATGAACCTTAAAAATTAGCTAATAAAAATATTTTTACAGCTCTGCCAATTTTATAATTTTCTGGATGTGTCATTTCTGCTAATTTATCTATCCGTTTCACAAATTTTATGATCTTCTGTTTCATCGGATGTTCAGCTAAGTCATTGACTAGTTTACTTCTACAAACCAATAGAAATAGTTTTCTCACACTATTTTTATTTTTATCAAAAGCTGGTATGTTACATGCCCATCTCTTGTAAACCCGATTTTTTGCGTTCTACACTCCGTTTTTTGCGGGTGTATAAGGAGCGAGAATTCATGTTTTATGCCTATTTGAAACAAAAATCATAATGTGAATTTATGAATTTCTCCCTTTGATCACTCTCGAATAGTAAATTTATCGTTACGCTCATTCATAAGCGAGAGACATAATTCTCAGAAAAGGAATCGAAAGTATCGGCTTTTCAGTATGGAAGGCATCCATACATATCGAAGTTAAATCATCAACAATAGAGGATTATAACGTTTTCCATCCAAACTTTGAATCCTAGATGGTCCCATCAAGTCCATATAAAGTAATTCTAACGGTTTAGATGTCCCTAAGTGGTTCAAATTCTTACGTGCGGATCTAGTTTGTTTTCCCAGTTGACAACCCTCACACACAGTGTTCTCTTTGAAGACTATCTTAGGTACACCTCTAACAACCTCCTTCTTAGATATCTTAGATAGTTCCTTAAAGTTCATGTGACCTAATCGTTCATGCCATAAAGTTTCGGTCTGTAATGTCGCTAGGTTACAATGTTCAGTTGAAGAACTAGGAACTACATAACAGTTATTCTCAGATCTTACACCTTTTGAGAAAATAGAATCATCATGAGTCACATTGCATTCTTTATCAGAAAATTTCACAGAATACCCATCATCACACAATTGGCTTATGCTTACGAGATTTGATTTAAGCCCCTCAACATAAAAAACATCATTCAATGTAGGGCCATCTGAGATAGTGACAGTTTCTTTTCCAATAATTTTCGATGACCGACCATCTCCAAAAACAACAAGTCCACCGGACATTTTATTTAAAGAAGTAAACCAATTTTTATCACCGGTCATATAACGTGAACAACCACTATCCAGATACCAAGAAGTGTTGTCGTAAGCATGAAGCGAGGCGTGAATGATAAGGCAAGGAAAGAGTTCACCTTTACGCACCCAAACCTTACGTGTTTTGGGTTGCGTTGGCCGACTTGATTGCGAAATATGTTGCTTGTCGACGATTTGAGCAATTTTCTTCTTAGGATCATCCTTCTTCCGTTTCCAAGTTTGCTTTGCATTTGTCTTTGGATCTTCCTTCTTTGGTTTCCATGTCTGTTTGTTCTTAGGATCATCCTTCTTTGATTTCCATTGTGCCTTCCGATCCAAGGGTGTAGTGGGGCTTTTAGCCTTTTGTTTGCAAACCCTTTTCACATGACCTAAAACACCACAAAGATGACAAATTTTGTTAGCAAATGAGTTTTTCGGAGGGATAAACTTACCATAAAGCTTAGGAACCACTTTTGTAGAATGTTCGTCATCTTTCTTCATCGCTTGATCAATATACGTCTGTTCGTATCCAAGTTCAAGTTTATTTGTTTGACCAAGTCCAAGCATCTTATCAAGTTTGCTAGAGCCAGACGAGAATTGATTTAAATCCGATTTAAGTTGAATAATCGTCTTGGTGAATTCCATATTTGCTTCTCTAGCTTCCGAGTATTGCTTGGTAAGAAAATTAATGTTTTCAACATGAGACTCATTTTCCTTTTCAAGCAATGTACACTTCTCAAATAAAGAATTGTAGGCCTTAGTCAAACCATCTCTTTCTTGTTCTAGATCCTTTGACAACGAGGCCATTCTTGAATTCTCTTGTTCTAAGTCATGTAGACTCCGCCGCAGCTTCTTGTTATGTTTTGCCACCTTCTTTGATTCGACGACCAATTGTTGATATGCTGTGACCATGTCATCTTCATCCGACTCTTCATCCGATGAATTCTCCGTAGACGATTTTTCATGCCTAGATGACATAGAGATAGAATCTGTAGATGCTAAACACATAAAAGAGTCATGTGCAATAAGTGCCGTAGCGTTAACATCCTCATCACTTGAAGATGACTCACTCGAAGACGAGTCAGCCCAAGTGATGGCTTGCATTGCTTTCTTTTTTAAGGATTTTTTATTAGGGCAATCCGATACAATATGACCAAATCCTCTACACTTATAGCATTGGATTTGACCTTCATTAGTTTTCTTCTCTTTTGAAAAATCTTTAGAAGAGCTTTCAGACTTTTTATTCTTAGAATAGGAAGATGAAGAAGAACTCCCTTTAGATTTGCTTGACTTGGAGGAAGTGGACTTAGGAGGAAACTTCTTTCTAAAGTTCCGACAGAACTTTTTCGTTAGAAGCGCTAGTTGCTTTTCAAACTCCTCCAAGGTTTGCTCCGACTCCGAGTTCGATGAAGCTGTAGAGTCATTTCCTTTTGTTGATTTTAGAGCCATCCCTGAAGCTTTAGAAGAAGATTTGGAAGAAGACGAATTAGAAGGAAAAGTCATCTCATACGTTTGAAGTGCACTTACTAATTCTTCTACCTTGAGTTCATCCGGATGTTTTACCGTTTCAATAGGCGCAACCTTTGGACGAAATCGTTCGGGAAGGGTTCTCAAAATTTTTCTCACAATTTTAGAGTCCAGAATTTTCTCGCCTAAGTTAGCACACGTGTTTACAATGTCTTCTAAACGAGTATAATACTAGGTAAAAGATTCATGTTCTTCTATACGAATAGAGTCAAATCTACTTGTAAGCATTTGTAATTTTTGAATCTTTACCAAGCTTGTACCCTCGTGTGTAACTTGTAAAGTATCCCAAATTTTTTTGACGGTTTCACACGTCGAGACACGAGAAAATTTCGTTTGATTTAAAGCATTAAATAAAGCATTGATACCATTTCCGTTGAACGAAGATAGTTCGTTTTCCTCTTTCCACTTATTTCTAGGATTCGGACCGGTAACATTCTCGACAACTTCAGTAGAATGTTTCCACCCGAATTCAATGGCTTGTCATACCCGCTCGTCGATGGCAATAAGAAACGCCCTCATACGGACTTTTCAATAAGCGTAATTAGTGCCATCAAAGAGAGGGGGTCGATTAATGTTACCGCCCTCGGCCATGATTTACAATCTATACCCGCTCTGATACCAATTGTAAGATATGGATCCCGAGGATCTAAAAGGTAAATAACACCTAGAGGGGGGTGAATAGGTGTAAAACGGCAAAATCAAAAACTCTCGATGCAAATAAAAAGAATAGCGGAAAATAAAAACAACACACCGAGATTTTAACGTGGGAAAATTCCAATTCGGAGTGAAAAACCCACGGGACCGATCACACGAAGAAAATCCACTAAGAAAACTTGAGTACAAGTGATTGAACCGAAATACAAGACTCAATTTACCGAATTCTTGTTGTCGATTGTCTTCGCCAGTCCTCGATCGATAGGAATCCTCCAATCGACCCCGCCGCAACTCCTTGCCGCATCAACGCCTCAACTCCTCGAAGCGTCCACCGAATCCTCGGCTTCATGCGAGATCCACGCGCTGAACCTCCTTCCGGAGCTTGTAGAATCGATGATTTGTGGTGATTAAGACTTAGAATCCCATAAGCAATGAGGGTTCACCTTCTAATCAAACATCTACTTGATTCTCAAAGAATATCTCGAGTTAAAATCGAAGAATCAAGTAGATCGTTGATTATATGAAACTTGTTATATGAATAAAATCATAAGAATGTGAAAATAAGTTTCTAGGGTTTTAGAACAGTAGAAATTCAAAGCCTAAACTCATATGATGACCCCCATGGCTTATTTATAGGTTTAGAAGATTTAGAAGTAGACTAGGATTGCCAAAAGTCTATTTTAAAAACTGGTGTCGTCCTCAGGGACCGATCCTCTCGAGGAGACCAGTCTGTCAGAGACCGGTGCCTTGGGTGGGAGACCGGTCCCTCGCTGCGTGACAGAAAACACAACGTTCGGAAATCGGTCTCTCATGCCAGAGACCGGTCTCTCATGCCAGAGACCGGTCTCTCTCTGCGAGTCAAAAATCCCAACATTCGGGAACCGGTCTCTCATGCCAGAGACCGGTTGTACCGACTAGGAGACCGGTCCCTCAGATCAGGAGACCGGTTGCATTAGTCTTTCACGTAGAGAGAACTCTCGGGAACCGGTCTCTCATCTCAGGGGATCGGTCCCAGCACATTGAAGACCTCAGTTTGTATTTTCTATTGCAATCCAAGTCTTCTAAACTTATTGTAATTAGATAAAATCACCAAAAATGATCTATTCTTCATACCTGAGGTGTCGTGCTTTCCAAATGAGTCTTTGCTCTTCAAATTGAATCTTCTCTTCAAACCTTCGCGATCAACTCTTCAAGACTCCATTCAACTTTACGAAATCCGCCAACCTAGAAAATCCTTAACAGTGGAGGGACCGGTCCTTCCCTGCCAGGGACTGGTCCCTGAGGACCTTCCCAAATTCACGCGTATGGGAACCGGTCCCTCCTGCCTGGGGACTGGTTGCATCGCGCGTCCACCGCAACCTTCAGCCACGGGGACCGATCCTTTCCTGCCAGGGACCGATCCCCGAGAGCAAACTTTGCCCAGAGAGCCGTCTGCCCCGCATACCACCTACGGGAACCGGTCCGCATCACCAGGAACCGGTCCCCGAGAGTAGTTTTGCGCAGACCCCCCCTCTGCCAGAATTCCTGCTTACGGGAACCGGACCCCGCCGCCAGGGACCGATCCCCGAGAGCAGAATCTGTCAAGTGCAAATTTTGCATCATTTGCTCTCGCGGACTCGATTCCAAAGCACTTTTTGTGTTTTAGACATCTTTAGCTCCTCCGAAGCCTACCTACTCGACAATTAGTCGATCCTGGACGAAGTCCAACTCTTGGATTTTGAGAATTCACTTTCTTACAGCCAGCGTTGCTCGCCTCCTACCTCCCCCTCCGTGTGACTCCGGGGGACCCTCGCCGCTGATCGGCGTCGCCCCGAGGTCACCGTCGCCGGAGGAGCCGAGCCCGAGCTCCTTTCTCCTAGTGCGGGTTAGGGCATCGCCGCCCGCCTCTCCGGCTGCCTCCCGTCAGCGTCCTGTGTGAGCGGCGACCTTTCCCCACCGGCCTCACCTTCCTGCCGCCGGCACTTTCACCACCGAGCTACCGCCGGCCGGATCCCAGCCCTTCTGCCCAATAAGCCTTAATATTGTGCTGTTTGTGCATAGTTCTAGTTTGTGCTTGCTTTTTTGGCGATCCAAGGCTATCCTGATGCTTCCGGAGGTGAGCACAGTGATCGCTGGTCAGTGCTGATCACAATGCTCACCTCACTTTGGATCAATAGATACCGAATTGGCTTGTTCGACGCAGTTTACTCTGAGTGCGCGCTGTTTGCTGAAAGTTCGGGTCGCTCCCGTGCCTCAAACAGTGAACTATTGTGCTCCGAATCATGAGCACGGCCTCCGACACGTCGAGACCCGTCAGTATGTGTCTTGGCAGACCTTGGAAGCCCTTGGTTTGCATTAACGAGCCACAAAATCACTTTATTTACATAAAATAATAGATTTTATGTAAATATAGGGGCTTTTATGCAATTTTGCATCTTGTGGCTACTGTGGGCAGTATGTACGTGGTAGGTGACCTCTGGACTGATCGTCCAAGGTCCGATAGCCTTTGCGGAAATCGAACGTCGATTTCTGTGCGTTTTTTCATTGAAATTCGCCGGCGGAACGAAGTTTCGGTTCGAATTTCATCTGACAGTGTGTCTTTGCCCTGAGTTGTGTTGAGCCTTGTTGGCTAGTCACCATCGTCATATCGTTAGTTCGGAGATGACGAGTGAGCGACGGTGGGTTCCGGTGTCGAAATAGACACTTTCGGAAACCCGGATTCGAATAATTATCCGGTGATAATTGTTTAGTCTTGTAGTCTTGTGTTTGCTGCCAAGACGTCCAAATCGGAGTGTTTTGTGGCAGCAGGTGACTCGTGGCACAAGTTGGTGAGTTTCGGGACACTTAGTAGGTCCCGACGGCGTCCCGGTGTGATTTTCGGCACTTCCGACGAGTTTCGGTGATCGGTTTTGGGAAACCGATTTTAGGGACTTGTGTGGGGTTGTGAGTTGTGTACTTTGGATTTGTGGGTTGGATACTAACTCGGTGGATCTTCTTAAGTCTGGTTGACTTGTGCGCACCTAGTTTTTCGACGCGATAGTGACAGGTGGGTGCTTCGAGCTGGTAGTCGGTGAGATCGTTTCACCTTTCTCTGTTCTTCTATTTTAGCATTGTAGTCTCTACATGTCAGTTGCTTTGTTATTGTTCGTTTATACCTTATTGATTGCATGATGATTATTGTTGATAGCCATGTAGAGCAGGCTTTGTAAGGACTGAAATTTTGGCAGTGTAGCTAAACTCTCTGTTGACGACATTTCTGTGTGTAATTTAATTACATAAGCACTTGTCAAGTTTCAGGAGAAAACGAGTTAGAATGGAAAAGTTACACAATCAATACTAATCACTTAAAGTGAATAGTAATTTCGATTTTCCAGAGGAGGCCGATCAATGGAGATGGCTTCTGGTGCATATCAGACTCCATTCATAGCGATCCAATAGTTCGTTTTGAATGGTTCAGTATTCTGGCACCAATGGCGCTGACGGATTTTAGGTTTGATGCACGAATTTTGAGAAATCTGGAAATACATGTATTGTATGCATTTGTGCATGGCTTTGTATTTCAGAGAGAGGATGGGTTTCATCGCGAATCCGTGATCAAGCGAGATGAAACAAAATCATGGATTTGATGTCTCTGTCGTGCTGATTGCACTGGTGTGATCCGTTCGCAAATCTGACGGATGGGTCTCCTAATATCGCATGTTGATCGAAAGGGGGTCATTATTGGCAAAATGGTAATTTTGCGAAAAGCGCGATATTTTATGTATCGTTTTGTGCGATTTCGAACGTTGAGGTGCGTACGTGCAAAATATACGCGCTGTGAGGGACTGGACTGCAAATATGCATCTCTGAAGGACTAAAATGCATAATGGCCAGCTTATATATTCGTTGCAACCTAGGGTTTCATGCTAACCCTAACCCTAGGCTGCCCCTACTACCCTAGTTGTGCCCACAGCTAACTCCATCACCTCCCAGCACACTGCCGCTCGTACCCTGGCCGCCGGCGAGCTTCTCAGGCCGCCGGAGAAGACCTTATTGCCCCCTCCACCATCTTCTCCATTACCTCCTCCTTCTCCATCTTGGCAGTAGACCATCCCTGGGTGATCCCTAGCTTCGAGCCCTCTTCCCTGGGTGCAACCCTAGCCCCGGCGCCGTCCCCGCCGGCACTCGCCGGCCCTGCGCGCCGCTGTCGCCGCTCTGGGTAGCCTGCGGCCGCCCCAGTCCAGCTCGGGCCGAGACCAAGCTAGCTTGTGGTCCACGAGCTACTACTGCCTGGGACTGACTGTGTCGCCTCCCTCTGGCCTCTGGCGACCCTTGTCGTCCTATCGCCGCCGCCCCAAGTCAGCCTGGCCGCCGCCGAGGCCAACATGGCTGAACCCAAGCCAAGCTTTTGAGGTGCGGGTTCAGCGTGCTCCGCCGCTACTGCCACCGCTCGGCACCCCCCTGGACCAACTCCCTGGGCCTCTAGAGGACCTCCACTGGCGACCCCGACCTCCCCCGGCCGCTGACGCCGCCATTTTATTCGGTTCAACCCGGTTGGGCTTTGTGCGGGCTGAGCCTCTCCACGCGCCTTCTTCGCCGCCTTCCGCCGACAGCCAGCGTAAGCACCGGCTCTGATTGGCCGGCCGTACATATCCACCGCCGGCGCCCCCACCGCCGGAGCTTCCTATCGGCCGGACTGGGCTCGTGCTCTACACGTCTTGGCGCGGCTAGGGCATCATAGACTACCGTCGCCGCCGCCTCCTGTTGCCTACCGACGAGAGCGCTAGCCCCCGCGGACCTGCCGCACTCATCCTCTGCCGGTGCGCTCGTCATGCGGCCACCGCCGGCCGCCCGTGCTCTACCTAACTCCGGTAAGCTTAAGTTATTATTTCTGTGCACTGTTTCAGGTTCGGGTCACTGTTCTGGTGACCTGAGGCTATCCCGAGACTTTCGAAGGTGAGCACGATGATCCTTGTTCAGTGACGATCATCGTGGCCACCTTCGTTGGGGTCAACGAGCCCCTGGTTTGCGGGATAAGTGCAGTTTAGGCGTTGTGCGCACTTTGTGGCTGAACTTCGCATTGTTCCCATGCTCCCCACAATGGCCGGCCATGCTCCGAAGTGTGAGCATGGCCTTCGGCACGCCAAAACTTGTTAGCGGATGTCTCGGCTTAACCAAATGATCATCGGTTTGCGCTATCGGACTATAAAACCCCGGAAATCGCATGAAATAATGCGATTTCATGTAATCGGGAGAGTTTTTATGCATTTGTGCTTAGTGTGGCTACTGTTGGCAGCGTGTGTGGGCAGTGGGTGACCTCTGGACTGATTGTCCAAGGCCCCAGGCTCTTGCGGAGATCGAAAATTGATTTCCAGTGCGTTTGTCGGCAAAAAATTCGCCGACGGAACATGTTTTCGATTCGAAATTATTCTGACGGTGCCTTGGGACATTTTGTGTCATCGCTGAGCCTTGTTGGCTGGTCACCCGCGTCGTTTTGAGGGTTCAGAAACGACGGGTGAGCGACGGTGGGTTCCGGTGTCGAATTAGACACTTCCGGGAATCCGAATTAGAACGATTATCCGACGATAATCGTTTCGATGTGTGTTAGTGTTGTTGTTGCCAAATCCCATGAATAATGGTGTTTAGTGGCAACGGGTGACTAGTAGCACGAGTCAGTGCGTTCTGGGACAGTTCGTGGGTCCCGGCGGAGTCTCGGTGCGATTTTCCGGACTCCGGTGAGTTACGGTAATCGGTTTCAGGAAACCGATCTCTGTGGAGTTGTTTGTAGTGTTGTGGATTCAGTGTTTATTATTTGTGGGTTAGACACTAACCCGGTGGATCCTCCTTTGGTCCAGTTGACATTCTTTCGTAGTCAAGAGACAGGCGCAACATTCTTACAGGTGGGTACTTCGGTCCGAAGTCGGTACAGTGGTGCACGGTCGGTGATATCTTCTTACCCTTGTTCTCCCGTTATTACTTTACATGCATATGTTATCTGTGAACTGGTTGGTAGGTTCTTGTATATTGTATCTATGACCCATTTGGTCGACTTGTTGCATCGTTATTGTGACCTACTTGGTCCGTTGGATAGTTGATGACCTGTACGGTCGGTGAGCCCTGAGGGGCAGGATTGTCAGCTGGTTGCCGACGGTTGGCTATTGAGCATATCAGGATTGATCGCTCGAGACTCGTACGCATTTCACGAACACCAGCGGTCTGATCCACCGCAAGAGGGTGTTCTTTTTCGAAAAAATGGTTGGACGTACCAACCCGTGAGCCTATAGGCTACCTTGGGTTATATGCAGCCTGTGAGCCCATAGGCTACCTTGGGTTATATACAGTTAGAGTAGCAGTGGCATAGGCTTGAGGTCTGCCGTGCGGACCAACAGGGCCAAGCTTTCAGATTGGATACTTTTGGACCTATCGTCGAGTTGATGCATACATACAATAGCGGTAGTTGTGCATTTTTAGTTTCTATTCATATATTATCGTTGCTACTGTATTTCACTTACCCATATTGTTGCTTAGCCTCCTTTGCTGGTGAGTACCTCTCGCCCTCGTCGGCGTGCGGTACCCACTGGGAAGGGGGACATGTTTACATGTTCTCACCTCCCCTACCATTTTTCAAGTATTGCGGGCGGTGAGGGTTGAGATGAGACGTGCGACACGTTCGTAGCGGTCGATAGAGCTTTCGACCCGGTTTGTTTTGTTTAGTTGCTACTCTCTTTATTTCTGTTGATATAACTTAGACATACAGGTTCAGTTGATTTTGTTTAATTGGATAAATTTGATTTTGGCAATGGAATTAAAGAACTTATGTTTTCCTTTGAGATGAAAACGATTTTCTACTCCTCGTGGTAGCGTGTTTTAAAGAAAAAGGGTTTCCGTGTGGAAAATGGTTTTGAAAAGATTTTCTCGTGGTTTTCAGAAATTAGGATTTCAAAATGAGTTTCCAGGTAGGAAACATTTTAAAACCAATAGTTGTGGACTTATGATTAAAACTCTGAAAGTGAATTCGAATGTGAATGATGTATGAATGTATGAATGTATGGATGTTTATATATTCAATTATGGTGGTTGTATCATGTTTATGTATCTTGTACTTGTGCAACGCCATACAAATACAGGGGAGATTCTGTCGATGTGAACAGTGAACTCTCTGTATTTGTGGCGGATCTGGCAAACCCTGGGGGTCAGGTTTAAAAGAAAAAAAAATTGGACACTTCTGCATTGCTTTTAAATCAAAAAGGGACCCTGGGGCGTGGCAGGCTTGCATATATATTGCATCTCTGTGGACCTTGGGTTCAGGCAACACATTGACTCCTTTGTCGTATGTTTCGATCTGGTTGATCGTTGTTCGGCGTTGTACGCCCTTATATCTGGCTTCGGCCAAGGCACCGGTTTCAGCCGACTTTGGCATTGAGCATATCAACATGACTTAGTCACAGTACTTGGGTGTATTCATGACACCAGGTAGGTTTGGCCACCGACCGGAGGTGTACTTATCCGGATGGGTCGTCCAGTGGGCGGATGAATCAGGTCGGTGCAAGCATTGTGACAGGCAACGCTTGAGGTCTGCGGACCAATATAGCAGGCACCAGATTGGGTACAGTTTTGAGTTGATTACCTTGAGGCATGCTAAGCATTGTATTCCTTACAGTAGCCGTTTTATTACTTGCTTCGTATCATATCTGTTATAGCTACTGTAGTTCTCTTTCGTATCACAACATCTGTATTTGTTTACTTTACCTCCTTCGGTTTTCGGTGATTACAACTTGCCTTCGTGGCTCTATCGTACCCACTGAAAAACTTTGATTGTGGTTTCTCACCCCCCATTTTCCCAGGTGGTTCGGGCAAGGAGTTGGCATTTGGACCGACAGGAGGACGCCCTAGCTAGGCTACAGTAGTGGTCGTCACCCTGTTTATGTTTTATTTCTGCATTTAGTAAATTAATAATTAAATGGTTCAGTTAGATGATCACTATGAATATTTGGATATTTGTGAATTAGTTTGAGTTGATGATTTACTATGATGCTTGCAATTGGAGTTTATGGATCTTCGGTTTTGGAATTATGTATTTATACTTTGTGATTTTCTACCCCTCGAGGTAGTCGGTTTCAAAATGGAGTTTCCGAGTGGAAAACAGTTTTAAAAAGATTTTTGAATGGTTTTTGTCAATGATTGGATAGAGTTTAAAATAAAGCTTCCGAGTCGGGAGCACTTTTAATAGGATGACTATTGTATTGTGCATCGCATCATCCAGCGCCTAAGGAGTTTTTAGAGGCATGCATCATTTCTAAGGATCGCTAGCTGTATAGAAATGCATAGCATGAATTGATTGTGGATTGGTAAATGTAGGTTGTTGTTGTGATCCTGATGTTGTTGTTGGTATGCCATACAAATATAAAGGAGACTCTGTCCGAGTAGTTAGAGAAACTTTGTATTTGTGGCGGGTCTGTACGTCACGTGGGCCAGGTTGTATAAAAAAAAAAGGCACGTTTTCTGCAACTCTGGTTTCTAAATTTGTATTCATTATAAAAAGGCTTTTAAAATTGGCCCCGGGGTGTGACAGATTAAGATGGTATCAGAGTGTGAAACAACTACAACTGCATTTACAAGCTTTCTAACTGAACCACTGGTTAGGTTGACCTATAGGAAGACCTAAGGCGTGTAGGCAGGTGCGAGCACAGGGTATTCGAGATTTAGTCTCGAGGTTATCGAGCTAGGAGGCTCGAAGGTTGATTTGTGTTTATTACCTCGTATTTCTTGTACTGCAGGAAATGACATGTACTCGTTTTGGTGTTAGGAGTCGGGGCAGTGAGTGGACTAGCTCTGAGCAGTGAGATGTCGACAAGCTGCTTTTGCTACTGTGATCGCCTCACCTCCAGCACGGGACATGGAAGCTTTTGCGGGTCAATCCGCAGGCACACAGGGTTCACTCTTTTGAGTTATGTTGAAAGGTTTTGCTGGTGGAAATTTAAAGGCGGATGTTTCAACCTTTTGTGGGTTCTTTGTCAGTGTGGTGTGTGTCGGATCTGGCTGATGTACAGTCGTGATGTCGGATCTCTGTTCGTGTATTCTAGTGCATTATAGGGTTATTGGTCGGCTTAGTTTTGTGTCATGTCTCCAACTTTCTGTTGGCAATGGATCCGCGGGTATTTTACCTTTCTTTCGATAAGTACGTTGGCTGCAGACAACGTAGTGTTGAAAGTTAGGACAAGATACCCTACCCCTTTTGGGGAATATCTGGATTGGGTCGGTATTTTTTCTTTAAGAGAGGTAACGTTAATCTTTGATCATTAAGCTTGGAGGTTGGCTCAGAAGTCGCAGCTTGTGATATTGTACAAGGTGTACGTTTTAGTTTATTGTGGATACCTTGGATTGGATTGGATTATTGTTCGGTCACTTGGTGAGAGGCATGTTGGAGTCTCGAAGAGACTGGCATTTAGCGTTGCTAGCAATATCGATCGCTTGGGTCCCTTGGGGATGGCAACAACAGGGTCTCATATAGAGGCATCACTGGTGGTTACGGTCGCTTGTTGCAAGGCAACCCTGTTCACCTAGTGATGGATATGCTGTGGTGTTTATGTTGACCTGTTTGTACCCAAATGAGTGTTGAGCTGGCTAAATTGTCAGGCTCAACTGGTAATGTCAGCCTTAGACCTTTTGGTCTAGGCGAAAGGTTAGGTCTTGGACCTAAGTGAGTCGGATTTCATCGGTGGGTTTCGATGGTTAAGATTTGGCTTTGTCTGGTTATAGTTCGGACTGGTGGGAGGTTGTAGCCTCCGAGATGAGTGTTGGTACTCTAGTTTAGGAGCTTTCCTGCCATGCCACAATAGCTGTGCTTGGTGCATTAGTGGTGTGTTATCCGAAATTGTTTTCGGTGGTGTGTAGGCAAGTTTCAGGGACAAAACTTTCTTTAAGAGAGGGATGATGTAAGGACTGTGAATTTGACAGTATAGCTAGACTCTCTGTTGACGATGTTTTGTGTGTATTTTAATTACAAAAGTATTCGTCAAGTTTCGGAAGAAAACGAGTTTGAATGGAGAAGTTACGCGACTTTTACTTTTCACTTAAAGTGAATAGTAACTCGGTTTTTCGGAGAGGCCAATGAGTAGAGTTGGCTTCTCGCGAGTATCGAACTCTGTTCATAGCAATCCAATAACTCGTTTTCAATGGTTCGACTATTCTGGAACCATTGGCGCTAACGGATTATGGTTTGATGCACGGATTTCAAGAAAACTGGAGATATATATATTCTATGTATTTGTGTAGTTTGGCCATTAGGAGAGAGGATAGGTTTTGTCGCAAATCCGTGACCAAACAAGGTGAAACAAAGTCGTGAGTTTGTTGTCTCTGTCGTGGTGATCGCACTAGTGCGGTCCGTTCGCAAATCTGACGGACGGATCTCTTAATATCATATGTTGATCGAGGAGGTGTCATTAATGGCAAAACTGTAATTTTGCGAAAAGCTCGACATTTTATGTACCGTTTTGCGTGAAATTGATTGTGGAGGTGTATTTGTGCGTTTTACTCGCGCTGTGAGGGACTCAGATTAAAATACCTGAGTTTGGTGGACTTATATGCAATTATGCTATATATATATAGCTCACCTAGGGTTTGCCCCATGCAAACCCTAACCCTAGCCCTAGCTGCGCCCCTAGCCACCTCGATCTCCCTTCCCTACCCTGCGCTGCGTGCCCCCGGTGGCCGCCGACCCAGCCCCGGCTGGCTAGCCACGGCCGCCACCACCTTCTCCTTTCTCTCCCTCAACTCCTCTTCCATTTGTGCCGAGGACTACCAGGAAGGGGATCTTTAACCTCGGGCCTCTCTGGCAGTGACCCCTCTGGCACTGACCCCTGATCCCCAGCGACTCACCCCGTCGTAGCCCGCCGCCTTCTTGCGCCGCCACCGCCGCCCTGACAGGTTGCGGCCAGCCTAGGCAAGCTCGGGCTGAGGAGCTTTAGCTCCCTTCTTACGTCGCCGCCACCACCTTGGGTCAGCCGAACCGCCCTCCTCCGGAGCCCCGGCGACCTCCGCCGCCGCCCTCAGCCACCGTGGGCGCCGCCACCGCGCTGCTTCGGCCCAGCGAGTTTGGGCCGAGCTGGGGGCCAAGCTGGGGGCCGAGCTGAGTCGCCACCCTTCCCCTGCACTGCTGCTGCCGGCGCCCCTGCCCTCAGCTGGAGCGATCGCCGCCGTCACCGCACACCTTGGGCGCCGCGATCGCAATCCTCAGACTGAGCCTAGCTTGGGCGGCCGCGCCCTAGCTGCGGGCCACCGCCGGCGTCACCCGCCTCCTACCTCCCCCTCTGTGTGACCCCGGGGGACCCTCGTCGCTGATCGGTGTCGCCCAGAGGTCGCCGTCACCGGAGGAGCGGAGCCCAAGCTCCTCTATCCTCATGCGAGCTAGGGCATCGCCGCCTGCCTCCCGCCGGCGTCCTGTGTGAGCGGCGACCTTCCCCGATCAGCCTCACCTTCCTACCACCGGCACTTCTGCCGCCGAGTCGACGCCGGCCGAATCCCAGCCCTTCTGCTCGGTAAGCCTTAATATTGTGCTGTTTGTGCATAGTTCTAGTTTGTGCTTGCTTTCTCGGCGATCCGAGGCTGTCCCGATGCTTCCGAGGTGAGCACGGTGATCGCTGGTCAGTGCTGATCACAACGCTCACCTCACTTTGGATCAACGGATGCCGAATCGACTTGTTCGACGCGGTTTACTCCGAGTGCGCGCTGTTTGCTGAAAGTTCAGGTCGCTCCCGCGCCTTCTACAGTGAGCCGTTGTGCTCCGGATCGTGAGCTCATCCTCTGGCACGTCAAGACCTGTCAGTACGTGTCTCGGCAGACCTTGGAAGTCTTTGGTTTGCGTTAACGAGCCACAAAATCACTTTATTTACATAAAATAATAGATTTTATGTAAATATAGGGACTTTTATGCAATTTTATATCTTGTGGTTACTGTGGGCAGTATGTATGTGTGGTAGGTGACCTCTGGTGTCACACCCCGAGACCGGCAGAGGCCCTCCCGGTAGCGCGCCCAGACCCGCCATATGTCTACACATATAAGGCGTCCACAACAACAGCGGAAATAAAGCAAGAGATGATCTACGACTAGAGATATCAAAGCAAGTACACATCTATAATCTATGATAAGAGAAGTTGGAACAAACTAAATAATAAAGAGGAAATATAAAGTTATACAATAACCATCTCAAAAAGTACACAAAATGGGTGGTCTCTAATACACTGATACAACTCTCAACCTCTCCAAAAAGAAAACAAAGAGAGGTAGACCACCTATCGACGCGTCCCTCAAAGCAAGCTAGCTCGAGGCGATACCCTTTCCAAGGTCCCTAGCCTCTCCCGGCGTGGAAGGCTCTGAAATAAGACATAAAACAGAGGGCGTGAGAACTATAATTTATAGTTCCTGGTGGGCAATTACTGACCTCAGCTCAATGCACCACTAGGCCCCAAAAGAAAAGGGTAAGTACGGTAAGCAACAATAATAATAATAATAATAACTGCGATATGAAAGCATGTATGTTTACTATACCATAAGCATTACGATGTCAATGTGTTGTACATTTACTCTTTTATGATGAAGAATGTCCAATGCATAAGTAATATGTCCCATTCTATCAATATATGATGATTATGCTCTGTCATGGCAACCAAGTATACAATAATGCAATAAGTAAAATATCAAGTATACTACATGTCTCAACACTATGCTATAAGCATGTAATAGTAATCCATCTACTAATCCTATCTAGTAGTGATTGTTATTTTTCGGTTCAATGTCAGTGTTTTCATCATGTTCTAGGACCTACATAATTGTAGTCCAGCTTGTGCCACCTAAGTGTCGGTGGTAGCTCCAGCATTCCCACTCTAGGAATGAGTATATCCCTCCCGACCCCGTAGGTTTCTCGATACCGCACGAGCGAGCATAAGTCGCGTAGGCCAACTCCGGAGTGCTGGCTTGTAGGGAGCGACCCTCACAAGCATGTGCGAATGAGCACAAATGGCAAATAAGCGTAGTCATCGTCTCAAGTACCCAATCATCATGCCTCTAATTTGGCAATAGTCACTAGCATCTCAATGATCTAGTTCTATGTCGCAATGTGAAGTTCCAACATTCACTAAGTCTAGTGCCCCTTTATGACACTTAGACAATTCTATATTTAAGCATGTTCCGATTTCCAAATCTCTCAATGGTCCTATCCACTAGGTTCACATATAATCCGAGCTCAATGCCGCTTTATGACATTAGTTCACAATTTCACATGTCAATCTTGTCTAATGCCTCTTTATGGCATTGCAGTAGTTTCTATGTCCAATGAGAATTTAAGTTCGAGGGCACTTACACATGCTATTTCTATTATAAGAAACATGGTCCCAAGTCTCCCATAAGAATGCTAATGCATACATAAGCCTCATATGTAAGTTCTCTACTTCATAGAGGTCCGAAAATACAATGTATGTAAATAAGCATTTTAAGCATTCTAAAATTTATAATAAATATATTTAACATGAATATGCATGACTTTCTACTTTATGAAGCATAAAATATAGGACACGAGAATTTCTTATATGCTAGGCTAGGTCAAACCCACCGAACCGTCTCGAAACCCTTCGTAAGCTCCAACGAAGGTGTCCTCTAGCCTCCTAGCTCCCTAGAAGACATTCTAAAAGGGATAAGCGAATCGAACGAATAACCATGTGATCGAACATTAACCAAATCAACGAAAGGGCTAAAACTCACCTATAGAAAAGAAATCTCTTCTCAAGCTTCAAAAGAAAGCTAGAATCCTTCCAATCTAACCTAGAGGAAGGTTCTAATCCAAGAGATTGAGCTCCAAAAGCTCTAAATCCAAAATGCCCAAAATCAAGCCCTAAAATCTCATTCTAGGGTTTCATCTCAAAGAAACCCTCAAATCTCGAAATCTAGAGGAAAGAACAAGTCACTTACCTCTAAGAAGCTTCAATCCAAGCTCAAAACCCTCTAGGTTCAAAGATCTTCCCCCAATCAAGCTCCAAGCCCAAGCTTCAAGCCTCTACCAAGGTAGAAATGGCACCAAAGAGCAAAAGAGAAGATCAAGCCACTAAAAACCCAAGCAAAAATCAAGAAGAGGGAATGGAAAGGTGTGGAAGGGTCCCTCACCTCTCTCCCTGCTGTTCCAAGCTCAAGGGACAGCCCTAGGGGCGTGGGTGGTAATATAGAGATGCCACATTACAAAAACACCCCTGCAGTTTCGACCATTCAAAATCTGTCACTGCATACCGGTACACGGGCCCGCGTACCGGTACACATCCCACGAAAATGCCAAACCCGAGCCTCGGGTTGGCTGGGAAGCTGCCTGTGTACCGGTACACGAGCCCGTACCGGTATAACCATCAACCCTGTACCGGTACAGCCATCAACCCTGTACCGGTACTGAGCCTGCCGAAGGCTACCCGAGAGCTGATCAAAAATCCGACTTTTTAGGTTTTGGTGCAAAGCTTCAAACCTCAATTCTCGGGATACGAGCTATAGGTTGGAACACTGTCAACGACCCACCAGAAAATCTGAAAAAATTCAGAACACAAGCCAAACACTCGAACCTCGTCCAAGGTCCAGTGCGTTACATCTGGACTGATCGTCCAAGGTCCGATTGCCTTCGCAGAGATTGAACGTCGATTTCTGGGTGTTTTTTCGGCGAAATTCGCCGGTGGAACGCAGTTTCGATTCGGATTTCATCTGACAGTGTGTGTTTGCCCTGAGTTGTGTTGCTGAACCTTGTTGGCTAGTCACCATCGTCATATCGTGAGTTCGGAGATGACGGGTGAGCGGCGGTGGGTTCCGGTATCGAAATTGACACTTCCGGGAACCCGGATCCGAATAATTATCCGGCAATAATTGTTTAGTCTTGTAGTCTTGTGTTTGCTGCCAAGACATCCAAATCGGTATGTTTTGTGGCAGCAGGTGACTCGTGGCACGAGTCGGTGAGTTTCGGGACACTTAGTGGGTCCCGACAGCGTCCCGGTGTGATTTTTGGGACTTCCAACGAGTTTCGGTGATAGGTTTTCGGAAATCGATTTTGGGGACTTATGTGGGGTTGTGAGTTGTGTACTTTGTGTTTATGGGTTGGATACTGACTCGGTGGATCTTCTTAGCTACGGTTGACTTGTGCGCACCCAGTTTTCCGACGCGATAGTGATATGTGGGTGCTTCGAGCTGGTAGTCGGTGAGATTGTTTCACCTTCCTCTGTTCTTCTATTTCAGCATTGTAGTCTCTACATGTTGGTTGCTTTGTTATCGTTCGTTTATCTATACCTTATTGATTGCATGATGATTATTGTTGATAGCCATGTAGAGCAGGCTTGCATGTATATTGTATCTCTGTGGACCTTGGGTCCAGGCAATACATCGACTCCTTTGTCGTGTGTTTCGATTTGGTTAATCGTGGTTCGGTGTTGTACGCCTTTGTATCTGGCTTTGGCCAAGGCACCGGTTTCAGCCGGCTTTCGCATTGAGCATATCAGCATGACTTAGTCACAGCATTTTGGTGTATTCATGACACCAGGTCGGTTTGGCCACCGACCGGAGGTGTACTTATCCGGATGGGTCGTCCAGTGGGCGGATGAATCAGGTCGGTGCAAGAATTGTGACAGGCAACGCTTGAGGTCTGCGGACCAATATAGCAGGCACTAGATTGGGTACAGTTTTGGATTGATTACCTTGAGGCATGCTCAGCATTGTAGCCGTTTTTTTACTTGCTTCGTATCATATCTGTTATAGCTACTGTAGTTCTCTTTCGTATCACAACATCTGTACTTGTTTAATTTACCTCCTTTAATTTTCGGTGATTACGACTTGCCTTCGTGGCTCTATCGTACCCACTGAAAAACTTTGATTATGGTTTCTCACCTCCCATTTCCCAGGTGGTTCGAGCAAGGAGTTCGCGTTTGGACCGACAGGAGGACGCTCTAGCTAGGCTATAGTAGCGGTCGTCACCCTGGTTATGTTTTATTTCTGCATTTAGTAAATTAATAATTAAATGATTCAGTTAGATGATCACTATGAATGTTTGGATATTTGTGAATTGGTTTGAGTTGATGATTTACAATGATGCTTGCAATTGGAGTTTTTGGATCTTCGGTTTTGGAATTATGTATTTGTACTTTATGATTTTCTACCCCTCGAGGTAGTCAGTTTCAAAATGGAGTTTTTCAGTGGGAAACAGTTTTAAAAAGATTTTCGAATGATTTTTGTCAATGATTGGATAAAGTTTGAAAACAAAGCTTCCGGGTGGGGAGCACTTTTAATCGGATGACTGTTGTATTGTGCATCACATTATCTAGCGCCTAAGGAGTGTTTAGAGGCATGGAAATGCATAGCATGAATTGATTGTGGATCGCTAGCTATATGGAAATGCATATAGCATGAATTGATTGTGGATCGCTAGCTATAAGAATCGCCAGCTATATGGAAATGCATAGCATGAATTGATTGTGGATTGGTAAATGTAGGTTATTGTTGTGATCCTGATGTTGTTGCTGGTACGCCGTGCAAATATAAAGGAGACTCTGTCCGAGTAGACAGAGGAACTTTGTATTTGTGGTGGGTCTGTACGTCACGTAGGCCAGGTTGAATAAAAAAAAATAGCACATCTTCCGCAACTCTGATTTCTAAATTTGTATTCGTTACAAAAAGGCTTTTAAAATTGGCCCCGGGGCGTGACACGTACCGTTGGTGGTTGCGCGCCACTTCGAGAAGAAACTTGCTGTGATCTACCCACCACGCAAGGTCTGGAGCGTGAGCTAGAGCACCTCATGCAGGGCAACCGTACATTGGCAGAATATGAGCGAGACTTTTCTCGCATTGTTAAGCTGATTCCATTCGTGGTCCGTGATGAGTACCATAAGGCCCGGCTATTTGTGAGAGGGCTAAGGCCCAGTATTCGACTTCTGATCTCGTCCCATGGAGTGTTGACATTTGACGAGAGCCTGGATCGGGCCCTGATAGTGCAGAATGATATGGATGAGGCTCGAATCGAACGGGACGCATCCAAGATGAACGAGTATAAGAAACGTGCACAGGAGACCTTTGGTGGTGGCCAATCGAGCAACGGGCGACCACCTAAACATCGCATGACGCAGTTAGGATTGAGCAGCGCCCCCGCTACATCTCAGAAGTAGAGCACCAAACCCTGTGTCATCTGCGACAAGGCTCACAAAGTTAATGAGTGGCCACAGCGCCACAATCACTATTACAAGTGTGGCCAACGTGGACACCTTCGGGCAGATTGCACCAACGGAGCAGGAATAGTATCTACTGCAGCATCTACTCCAGCAACTCCATGGCAGGATTGTAGCAACACGGTGTCTTCTTCGTCTAGACGCCCCTCAACGTCCCGTCAGCAGGAGGGGGCATACCAGGCCACTGGCGGACGCGTCTTCATGATGACGCGTTAGGAGGAAGATCAATCGGCTGACGCTATCGCAGGTATAACCTTTGCTTGATGTTGTAAATAGAACGCTTTTCGTTACCAATGCAATTCTTCTGACATCGCATGCATGTATTATTCGGATCACCCTTACCTGTGAGCAAGTTTCGGGGGCGAAAATTTTCTTAAGGGGGGATGATGTAATGTCACGCCCCAGGGCTCAGAGGAAGCCTACCCGGTGCGTGCCGAGACCCGCCATACGTCTAAAACATATAAGGCGTCTATAAAAATTTCGATAGATAAAACAATAATACAAGAGATCTAGTGATATTAGAGCATTGTATAACTAGTTCTATAACAAGGAAAGGACATAAAGCTGAAAGTCCACTACATAAAACATAAAATAAGTACAATAGGGATCCCATAACAAGTGCTAAAAGGAGTACAAGGTGGTCTCTCTATACATGGTACAAAACCTCTCCCTCTCTCACAAAATATAAAATGGAGGAGTAACCACCTAGCGCAAAAGAACTCTCCGCGAGCTAGCTACGCGACACCCTTGCCGCGATCCCGTGCCTCCGCCGGTGCCGAAGGCTCTGAAAGGAAACATAGAAACAGGGGCGTGAGAACTATTAAATAATAGTTCCCAGTGGGCAATTACTGACTTCAGTGAAATGCACCACTAGGCCCGAAACTAAAGAAAAAGGGTCAGTGTACATTATAACAAAAGCGATAAATGCGCTGTAAGTAAATAAATAAACGAGTACCCAATGATCATGATACCTCTACTTAGCACAATTTACATAAGTAAGGAAGCAACTACTAGCTATATGCACATGAACACCCAACATATAAAGCATGATTATGCAACTACCCAAAGTCCACAATGTAATAGTAAAGATGTCATTGTTTACTATTCTAGTCCAAGTCCACTTTAACAGTTATAAAGTTCACATAGCATGTTCTGTCACCAAGTCCCAATCATATAAGACCCACCCGAAGGCTGTCTGGCCTGCGCCGTGCCTAATGGCCCCGTGGTAGTCAACATCCCCACTCTAGGGATGAGCCTCCCCCACGGCAATCCACTTCGGCGCCCAATCCCGCACGGGCGAGCATATGTCGCGATGGCTATCTCCGGAGTGCCGGCTTGTAGGGAGCGACCCTCACAAGCATGTGCGAATGAGCACAAATGGCAAGCAAGCAATGATCCGTCTCAAGTACCAAGTCCTCATGTCTAACAACATGGAATATATCAAGTATCTCAATGGCCTATCTCTATGTCATCATGTCTCTAACATGGAATATAGCAGATATGTAGTGGCCTATCAATATGTCTCTATGTTGCAGTTTAATAGTTTACTAGTTTCAAGTGCCCCTTGATGACACTCTTGTTCTTCATGTCAAAGCATGGCAACTATGTTCCAAAATACATATTCCGAATTATAATTCTCATAAGAGATGTATTTTTCACTTGCAAAATAAACACTTTTCCCGTATGCATGCATTCTACTCATATAGCTCTACTATATAGTGAAATTTTCATAATACACAAGGCATGCATTTTAAGTGCTCTAAAATTCATATAAATTCCATTTAGCATAGAAATGAATTTAAAAATATTTTACAACAAGTAGAAAGAGCATAGGGGCCATTTCGCCCCATTTCCACGAAGCCAAACCCACCGATGACAACGAAACTCCTCGTGCGCTCCAACGAGGGTGTCCTCTAGTCTCCTAGTACCCTAGAGGTATAGAAACATGTGTCATACGAGCCAAACGAACAATACCTAGCTCAATCATTAAGCTAATCAAGCATAGGTGAGGAAAACTCACCTCTAGTGCAAAAATCTCCTCTAAAGCTCCAAAATGAAGCTAGGGCTCATCCAATCCAACCTAATGGAAGCCTCTAATCCACTCAATCTAGCTTCAAAAGCCCTAGATTCAAAATACCCAAAATAAACCCTAATATCACAATCTAGGGTTTCATCTCATGAAATCCAATAAAACTCAAATCTAGAGGAAGATAGTGTAATGCTTACCTCTTAGAAGCTTCAAATCAAGCTCTAAATCCTTTAAATCCCAAGATCTATCCTCCACTTAGCTCCAAATCCAAGCTTCTAGCTCCATCAATGGTGGAGAAGCATAAAAGAGGAAAGAAAAGGGATTAATCCTTCAAAATCTAGGCTAGAGGGAGATTAAAACCAAAGAGAAGCAAAGAGAAGCTCTCCTTACCTTGCTCCCTGCAGTGGCAAGCTCAAAGAAGAGCCCTAGGGGCGTGGGTGCTGTTATAGTATTGCTACAATAGCAAAAACACCCCTGCAGAACAAACTGCACGAAATCTGCCTCCTTGTACCGGTACACGGGCTCTTGTACCGGTACAAGGCCCACGAAAATGCAAACCCGAGGCTCGGGTCGCGGGGTCTGTGGCTCTGTACCGGTACAAGCCCGATGGCTGTACCGGTACAACCATCAATCCTTGTACCGGTACAAGACCAACCTTGTTCCGGTACAAGCTCTGCTACAGGCTAACCCGAGAGCTGTCCAATGAATCCAATTTTTGGATTTTGGTACCGAGCTTAAAAACACAATTCTCGGGACTCGAACCATAGGTCGGAACACTGTCAACGACCCACCAGAAAGTCTGGAAAAGCTCGACACACAAATCAAACACTCGAACCTCGCAATTTGCAAAGGTCCAGTGTGTTACATGTAAAGATTGAGATTTGGCAATGTAGCTAAACTTTCCCAGTGGTTCATGAGTTTACGAATGTATTTCCCCCAGAGTTGCCGGGAATACCACCTGACCGGGAGATCAAGTTCGTAATAGACTTGGTTCCCGGGACCGTGCCAATTTCGAAGGCCTCGTATAGAATGGCACCGACCAAGTTGAAGGAACTAAAGGCTCAGTTGCAAGATTTTCTCGACAAGGGCTTCATCAAACCAAGTGTATTACCTTGGGGAGCCCCAGTGCTATTTGTGAAAAAGAAAGATGGTACGCTCCGGCTTTGCATGGATTATCGCGAGCTAAACAAAGTCACGATCAAGAATAGTTACCCATTGCCTCGCATTGACGACTTGTTCGACCAAGTGCAAGGGTCTTTCGATCTGCAGTCGGGGTATCACCAGTTGAAGATCAAGCCGGAGGATGTGCATAAGACCGTGTTTCGTATGCGGTATGGACACTATAAATTCACAGTTATACCGTTTGGGCTTTACTAATGCCCCCGCAACATTCATGGATTTAATAAACCGTGTTTTCAAGTCCCTTTTAGACCGGTTTGTCGTAGTGTTCATAGACAATATATTGGTCTACTCCCGAAGTGATGAAGAACACAAAGAGCATTTGAGAATTGTGCTACAGGTTCTTCGGGAGGAAAAGCTTTATGCGAAGTTGAAGAAATGCAACTTTTGGCTCCGTGAGGTCTTGAGTCATGTGATATCGGAGGGTGGTGTATCTGTCGACCTGGGGAAAGTGGAGGCGATTAAAGATTGGCCTCGCCTGACGAATGTCACAAAGGTCCGTAGTTTTCTTGGTCTTGCAGGCTATTATAGGCGGTTTCTGGAGGGATTTTCAAAGATTACTATTCCACTGACGTGCATTACGCATAAGGGAATCAAATTCTCATGGAGCGACGAGTGTGATCGGAGCTTCAATGAGTTAAAGGAAAGGTTAACCACAGCTCAGGTTCTCGCCCTACCGGTTCAGGGAGAGAGTTTCGTGGTGTATAGCGATGCGTCGTATCAAAGTCTTGGGTGTGTTTTGATGCAATGCGGGCAAGTTATTGCGTATGCTTTCCGTCAGTTGAAGAGTTATAAGAAGAACTATTCCATTCATGACCTAGAGCTAGCTGCGGTGGTCTTTGCTCTTAAGCTATGGAGACACTATCTGTATGATGAACATTGCAAAGTGTATGCAGATCATAAGAGCCTGAAGTACTTATTTACACAGAAGGAGTTGAACATGAGGCAGCGCAGGTAGTTGGAATTATTGATAGATTATGATGTGACCATTCTATACCACCCGGGGAAAGCTAATGTGGTGGCAGATGTGCTTAGTAGAAAATCAGTGGAAAATCTTGCAATGTCGATCACGAGTCAGCTGCCGTTACTTGAGGAAATGCGGCAATTCAACCTTGAGGTTGTGGCTCCAAACGCCCCAGTTATACTTACTGCTCTTGTTGTTCAACCGACCTTTTTGAAGATGATCAAGGGCCGACAGTCTTGGGACCCGGATCTTCAAAAGGTACGGCATGACATTGAGGGTGGGCGTGCTGGTGATTTTAGTGTTGGTTCTGATGGCGCACTTCGATTCCGAAACCGATTGTGTGTGCCAAATAATGAAGAGGTTCGGGGAGAAGTTCTACAAGAAGCACATCAATCTCCCTATAGTATTCATCCAGATGGCACCAAGATGTATAAGGGCTTAAAAACTCACTATTGGTGGCCTGGGATGAAGAGGGATGTTGGGCACTACGTGGCACAATGCCTCGTGTGCCAACAAGTGAAGGCGGAACATCAACTTCTAGCGGGGAAGCTTCAGAGTTTGCCAATTCCTGTTTGGAAATGGAAAGATATAACTATGGATTTTGTCATGGAAATTCCTCATTCACAAGGAGGTCATGACGCAATTTGGGTGGTGGTGGATCGTTTAACGAAGTCAGCTCACTTCCTACCAATCAACACCACTTGGTCGAGCGACAAGTTAGCACAAGTCTACCTCAATGAGGTTGTGTGGCTTCATGGAGCTCCGGTATATATTGTATCGGATCGGGACCCTCGATTCACATCTCATTTTTGGAGGAGCCTGTAGGATGAAGGATGCTCTTGGCACATGGCTCGATTTCAGCACCGCATTTCATCCTCAAAGTGATGGCCAATCGGAGAGAATAATTCAAATCTTGAGGATGCTTCGAGCGTGTGTACTTGATTACAAAGGTGGATGGCACATTCATTTGCCTATGGCCGAGTTTGCTTATAATAACAACTATCAAGCAAGTATTGGGATGGCACCATTCGAAGCTCTCTACGGGAGAAAGTGTCGATCTCCTATACATTAGAGTGAGGTTGGCGAACGAATCACCCTTGGCCCGGACATGTTAAACAAGGCGGAAGAGAAGGTCCGTCTTGCTCGCCAGAGGCTTTTGACGGCGCAAACTCGACAAAAGAATTATGCAGATGTGCATCGACGAAGTCTTGGGTTCATGGTTGGAGACCGCGTTTTCCTAAAGGTGTCACCCATGCGAGGTGTGAAGCAGTTTCGAATTCGGGGAAAGCTTAGTCCTCGATACGTTGGACCGTATGAAATTCTGGATTGGGTTGGCACCGTAGCATATCGACTTGCATTATCACCAAAGCTTGTGAGAGTTCACAACATGTTTCATATGTCCACACTCCGCAAGTATGTACATGATCCGACTCACGTCCTTCGTTGTGAGCCGCTTGAGCTTCAAGAAGACATGTCGTATGAGGAGTTCCTATTTCGCATTCTTGCTCACAAAGTGAAAGAATTGCGGAACTGCACAATTCCATATGTTAAAGTGCAATGGACTAATCACGAAGAGCGATAAGCTATGTGGGAGTTTGAGGACGTGATACGAGAACGCTACCCTCATCACTTCGATCAATCGAGTTGAGGTATGGATTTAAGTTTCGCGGACGAAACTATTTTTATGAGAGGGAGAATATAGTGTCCTAAATTTTTGTACACTTCCCCAAACTTGGGCCAAATTGGGAAAATTTGGTGGGTTGAGTGGAAATTTCATTAAATGAGAAGGTTAAGTTGCAATTGTGTTGGGGCTTCTAGATAAGGCCTAGCTAACTCACCTACTCTCTCTTTTGTCTTCCATTAAATGAGAGGGGTTAAGTTGCAATTGTGTTGGGGCTTCTAGATAAGGCCTAGCTAACTCACCTACTCTCTCTTTTGTCTTCCATTAAATGAGAAGGGTTAAGTTGTAACTATGTTGAGGCTTATGGAAGGCCTAACTCACCTATTCTCTCTTTTGTCTTCTACCTATACAAGAGAAAAAAAAAAGAAAAAAAAAGAAAAGAAGAGAAACTCTGTAACTTCTCTCTCTCTTGTGATCTCTCCAACAAGTGAAGATTAGAGGAGATTAAGCTTGCTTGGAGGTGAAGCAAGCTTCTTGTGAAAGGAAAGCTTGCGGAGAGCAAGGTGTTAAAGGTGAGGTTTTGAAGTTTGAGGTTAGGGTTTGGTTTAGAACCTCTTTTGTTGTTGTTTTGGGACTCTATGAGATCCTAGCCTTGGATAAACAAGAAACTCCAAGAGATTTTAGTGTTCTTGAAGAAATATAAACCCTAGGGCTAAATTTAAGGGTTTTGTAGAAATGGGGTTTTTAGTGAAATTGATCTCTTGTTTCCTTAATTGAAGGGTAAATCGACACGTGGGACAACTCAAATTGGGATTCCGGCGAGCCTACTGTCACACCCCGAGATCGAGCGGAAGCACGCCCGGTACGCGTGCCCAAACCCGCCATATGCCTACGACATATCAGGCGTCTACAACCAAGCAATAAATAAAGCAATAATAGATGAGCATCTAGGAATATCAGAGCATACAACAACTAGATTCTAGAATAAGGAGGTAACATAAAAGAACTAATCCACTAACATAAATCATAGGGTAGTACATCATAAAATCCCAAAATACAAGTGCAAAAGATACAATAGTGGTGGTCTCTATACATGGACACAAAAACTCTCACTCTCTACAATAATACAAAAATAGAGAGATGAACCACCTAGATCAAGTGCTCCTCACTATCTAGCTAGTAGCGATCCCTTTACCGCTATTCCGAGCCTCTCCCGGGGTGGAAGGCTCTGTAAGAAAACAACAAAACAGGGGCGTGAGAACTATTAATCAATGGTTCCCAGTGGGCAATTGCTGATCTCAGCGAAATGACCCACTAGGCTAAAAAGGCAAAAGTAGTATGTTCAACTTGTATATGACAAGAACAACATATAGATAAAACATGAATAAACTTACTAACTACTATGCCTCTACTCTAACATGAATTTCCACAAATATAAATGCTATTCTAACATGAATATGCATAAGTATAACCAACATGATGTCCGCAAGTGCAACTAGTAAAATGTCAATGTTCCGTTCATATAGGACCTACCCGTGGGTAGTCCAGCTTGCGTCGTGCCTAATGGCCCCGTGGTAGTCAACATTTCCACCTTAGGAATGAGCCTCCCCCACGGCATCCCATTTTGGCGCCCAATCCCTGTTGCGATGGCTATCTCCGGAGTGCCGGCTTGTGGGGAGCGACTCTCACAAGCATGTGCGAATGAGCACAATGGCAAGCAAGCGTAATCATCCGTCTCAAAATCAAGTCATCATGTCTAAAACATGGTATAAAGGCTAATGTCCCAATGACCCGTCACTATGTCATTAAGTACAAGTTTAACCATTTGCTAAGTTGAATGCCACTTTATGACATTTAATGTCCATTATATCAAGTATAAGTTCTATGTCCAAGAGCATGATATTCTTGTCATTTCACTAAATGAAATATGATTCCAAATCATATAAAAGAATGCTATTCACTTGCATGCATACTATATGCAAATCTCTCTACTACATAGAGGTAATATTTCATTATACATAACACATGTATTTTAAGCATTTTAAAATTCACATATGCTCTATCTAACATGAATATGCATGAATTTCTATTTTTAGAACAAGAAAAATAACATAGGAGAAATTTCACCCATTTCGGTGAGGTCAAACCCACCAAGAGCTTCTTGGAACCCTTCGTTCGTGTAAAAGAAGGTGTCTACTAGCCTCCTAGCTCCATAAAGAAAATTTTAAGAGAGTTAAACGCAAGGAACAAACACTCCTAGGTTCAAACATTAACCAACCCAAGAAAATGGCAAAAACTCACATTGTATGGTGAAAATCTCTCTCAATTTCCAAATGAGAGTAGAACCCTTCTAATCCAACCGAAATGAAGGTTCTACACCTATCAATTAAGCCCCAAAAGCCATAAATCAAAAATCCCCAATAAAACCCTAGATTCTCATTTCTAGGTTTTCATATAAAAAACTCTACCAAAACAAGATCTAAAGAGAAGATTTATGATACTAACCTCTCAATAAGCTCCAACCAAGCTTGGAATTAGCTAAGGTTGAAGATTGATCCTCTAGAAAGCTCCTCTCTTCAATCCAAAGCTTCTCCAATGGTGGAAATCCAACATGAAACAAAGAAGAGGGAAAAAGAGAGATCAAACTAAGCAAAAACCAAGAAAAAGAGAAAAACCAAGGGAGAGAGTCCTCACCTATGTTCTCCACGAATTAGGGCTCAAAAGGAGCCATCTAAGAGCTGTGGGAAGTTATATAGAGATGTAACAATCTCAAAAAAACCCTCCAACAACGTGCAGTCTGCACCTGCACTGCATACTGGTACGCAGGGAAGAGTACCGGTACCACGCAGCAGCCTGCGCAAACCCGAGCCTCGGGTTTGCGAGAAAAGGCACTGGGTACCAGTACCAGCCCGATGCAGTACCGGTACCAGCTCCAGTTCCGATACTGGATCAATGCAATACCGGTACTCTGCTTTACAGAGTCCAACCCGAGAGCAGCCCAACATCTGAAATTTGGAGACTTTGGTGCTAAGTTAAAACCCTCACTCCTCGGGATGCGAGTCATAGGTCGGAACATCGTCAACGACCCTCCAGAATATATGAAAAAACTCAAAACACAGATCAAACACTCGGACCTTGCAATTTGCTAAAGTTTAGTGTATTACACCTACTGTGTCTGATTGAGGGAAATTGCCGATTTTTGTTCGTTAGTCGTGGGTCGAGCTAAATCGGCGAAGAGAAAATGCGAGGCTTGGTTTTTCCTGCCCCAAACGCCAACACGTGGTCGGAGGAGCTATCCGAAGTTGCCGAATTTCATTCTATATATGTCTAAGTTCCATTCATTGGTCATGTAGCATTGTGCTTTGAAACTATGTTTGAGAATCATATGAGCTCTTGGAATTAGTAATTACATACTCTAGAATGAGAAATAGAATCTATGTTGCATGACACTAAGGGTGCGTTTGGTTCACGCTATCTTTTTAAGATTCCTAGTAATCCAATAGGAATAAAAAAATATGATGATGTTTGGCTAAACGCACTAAATAATCTAGTTGGTAATATTAGATTTACTTGGGAATGAGATTCATCCCAAAGTACTAATCTCATTCCCTTGAGAGAGCATGGGTATCCTCATATTAATGGATTGGAGTAATCATAAAATGTCTAATCTCTTTTTTTCTCCCTACCAGCCGGCTGGCTGGTATTATTTTTTTTTACACTCTAACCTCATATCTGTCTCTAAACTTATCTTTTTCTCTCTACACTTCAACTCTTTTTCTCTCTCTAAACTAAGCTCTCTCTCCCCCTCTTTCTAAAATCTCAATTCTCTCACTCTCTCTAACCTCGACTCTATTTCTCTTCCTATTTCTTTAATTATGCTCTCTCTCTAACCTATATTCTCTTTCCTTTTTTTCTAAAAAACTGTTGAAATTTTTTATAGCATCATTATCTAAAATTAATTAAAGAAAAATCTTAAATAACATAACTAGATAATATGATCATGCGAACCAAATATAGAAATACCACATTCTTGGTAATAGGATGAATAGGAATAAGATTCTCGGACATTTTTTTATTCCTAGTAATCTTTTATAGTGCGAACCAAACGCGCCCTAAGATGTATGTATGTTGCATGATACCAATATGTATACTTATTGCATGATACCAAGATAGATTTATATATATTGCATAAGATGATAATGGACATATGCATGTTATCATGCTATAAGGATTCCAGACCTAATGTGAACCAGATGTGGACATAGATGTAAGTTGTGGAACTCCAAAGTTTGAATAGTAGAATGCGATGTGTAAGCCTTAGGCACTAATGAGAATTGAAATCATTGCATGTGTAGTCGACGTTGAGTATCAAGCTAATGTTTGAGCATCGCATGACATGTGAATGTTTGGGATGTGGTGGAAGGTCCTTGAGTTTGGAGGACGTGATCATACTCGCAAAGTCTGTTGTTGGCTTGTGTAGGTCGCAACTCCCAAGCCGTGAGCTCCGGAGTGTCACATTGAGACGGCTGAGGGTCACGACGATGCCTCCCTGGTAGACGGTCACGGTGGTGGCTTGGGAGTGAAAGACCTCTTCCCCACGTGACGTAGTGTGGTGAGTTGTGGTTCGACCTACGGGCAAACCGGTGCAATTGGGTCAAGGTATGGTCATGGACTAAGTGATGGGCATTTCACATATGTTGCATATAGTAGAACCTCGATATGTTGACATCGGTAAAGGCATAGTGGATACCATTTGTAGCATGATATACATTAATTGAGCAAGTTAGACTTATTATTGTTACTTGTTTACTTCCTTATTATATTGACTCTTTTTGTTTCTATGCCTTCTTAGACCTAGTAGGAAAATCGGCGGAGTCGATGGTCGAATCCATTGGGAACTTTTTTTAGTTCTCACACCCTATTTTGAAGAACTTCCACCGAGCGCTCCGGCGCAGGATCGCGGCAAGGGCATAGCGCCCTAGGTAGTGGACTTCCGTGTATTAGATCACCCTATGTATAGAGAGGTGCTTGTATATTATGAGAGACATGTAAAGGCTTCACTTTGGGGAGATGAAAATGTATATGTCATTGTGATATGTATGTGAGTAATATGTATGGAAATGATGTATTTTGGATTGATGTATGTGAAGCTTAAATGTTTTAGTTGTAATGGTTAAGTAACTATTCTCTCGCTCTTGTATAATTGCTCTTGTGGAATTCATGTATGTTGTTGTTTTTCCTGGGCAAAACTTTATGTACATGATGTTATTGAGCCTTGGGCGGACAGGAAAGGTGCTGTTCGTTCTGCGGTCTGTGTGCGCGCCCAAACCAACCAAATTGGCGGTCTCGGGGCGTGACAAATCTTGTCGTTACAAGAGAGAGAGATTTGTGATGCTTGATTTGTTGTATATTAAACCGTCTAGGCATAGATTATTAAGTTGGTGACTTAATATATCGCTCCTGTATTTATTTTTCATCTGGTTGCATGCTCTATTACTTGTATGAAGAGTAGACCATGAGAGAAACGACCAATGTGGCCAAGTAGGAGATGATGACATGTGGTGTGCCCACAATTGATTTAGTTAAACCTAATTGGTTTAGATTCAACCCGATATAGTTTGTTCATATTGGGATCAATTAGATATGTTCTGGATAAGATTGAGCAAAGTGGAGTATGGATAAGGTTGAATTTAGATTCGTACCTATTTTTTTTGTTTGTTATATCTCTTCATGCTCTATATATCTCTTTCTTTGATTTGTTTGGGGTTGATTTTTCCTTCCCATCCGCACTTGATTTTTCTATTCCTCTAGGAACACCATCGATCATTCCTGGGCTTTGGAGCATGAATATAGAAGAGGACTTTGGTAGTCCTCGTCACACCCAACCCGCGATTCTTGGAAGAAGACGAAGCAAAAATCCAGCAGCATCAAAGGACAATCAAAATAATCATGCAACCTGATCCGGTTTCGTTTCCTGAATTTGTTAGATACCAGTTTTGTAAGTTTTTGCTACACATTTTATTTCAACTTCTAATTTAACTAACTTAATATCTCAAATAAAAAGATTCCAAATTAATAAAGCTATTAATAAAAATGGTTGTGTATAACAATCATATGATAATTTGTTTATAGATAGCCACCTAAATTTTTAAAAATTTAATATTTTCTGCCTAAAAATTTCAAATTTTGCAGTTGACCACTTAGATTTATATTTAATAATTTAAAGTGACTGATACTAATAAAAATAAATAGGAATAAGAAAATGATGTATTCTATAATATAAAAGATTCCTTTTAACGCCAAATTCTTTCTTATGTTAAGAAATTATTTTTATCATTGGTTGGCAAAATAACTACAATAATTACAATTAACTTTACACACTAAAGTGAATTTTGATATAACAAAAATTAATCTATATCACGGAAGCAAATTTTTATTATTTCCTACCTGTTGGCATTCGGTTAAATCGAATCGGGTACGCCCATAAGCGGGTTCGATCCGACGGATATTATGTTATCTAATTGGATTAGGATTAATCTCGCTTTCAAATTGGAAAGCTAATTAGAGATAAATCTAATTATATTAGGATAACAAATAATAACCGATTTGGCCTTATTTCTAACGCTATTAGGATTTTGGAATCCCTTATAAATATGCGGGCGATCCCACATAACGGAATATACGGAAAGAACGGAAAAAGAGAGAAACCACATCCTCCATTGACCTATTATTCTAGAGGGACTTGCACGGTGGATTTGCGATCGCGCTCGTTTGTAGTTCGATCCACCGCGAGTTCGGAGCGCAAGAAGATTTTCAAGGAAGATTCAAGGACACGTAAATCAATCAATCCGATCCGGGCTCATCGCGTTCTAGCGCGAATCGCTTCCGCAAAAAGGTACGAACGAATACTTCCGCTGCGTTCTACACTACCAATTGGCTAATGCTAATCATTTTAAATAATGGAATATGAATGTTGGTGATTAATTATACAATTAGAAAATATAAATTGTAAATTTGTAAGTATATAATTTTGGAAGTTTATTAATGTAATATCTGAGATTTTATAAGAAAAAAATATTCGGATTTGGTTTTTGGAATTTATATATATATATGCGTGTGTGTATATATATATATATATATATATGATTCTTATGTGGATCACGGAGAGTATGAGTTTCGTCACAAATCGGCAACCAAATCGGATGAAACGAAATGCTAGATTCAATGCCCCAGTCGTGCTAAGCGCGCTGGTGCGATCCGATCGAAAATCCGACGGACGGATCTTCGGGAATCGTGAAAAGTTTGTTGGGGGATCGAAATTGGCAAAACAGAAAAATTGAGAAAAATCTAATATTTTATGTACCGTTTTGCGCGATTTCGAATGCCGAGGTGCTTACATGTGAAATACACGTGCTACGAGGGACTAGGTTGTAATTGGTCAGCTACAGAGGGTTTTTCTGTGATTATTACATCTTATATAAATAGTGATGTTACGGTTCCAAACAGGAAACCCTAACCCTAGCTGATCCATCTACCCTAGTTGCGCCTCTGTAGCCTCCACCACCTCCCAGCACCCTGCCGCACCTACCCCGGCCGCCGACGACCTTCTCCGGCCGCCGGAGAAGACCCCATTGCCCTCTCCCTCCACCTTGTCTCCACCACCTCTGCCGGCAACCTCAGGGAACCATCAAAGGCATTGAATCCTTGTTCCCTTGGCCGAGACCTACTCCCCAGCGCCGTCCCCGCTGGCCCCCGCCGTCCGCGCGCGACGTGGACGTCACCTATGCGACCCACGGCCAATCCGGGTCAGCTCGGGCCGAGCTCAGCTGAGCTCGAGGCCCGCGTGTTGTTGCTGCCCTAGCTCGGCCGCCCCGCCTCCCTCTGGCTGCCGGCGACCTCCCGCGCACCATGGATGCGGCAGCCCAGAACCAGTGCGGGCCGAGCTTGAGCCCGCAGTGTCTCCGCGCGCCGCCGCCGCCCACCGTCAGCCGTGCCGTGCTCCCTCAGCTCCTGGCGACGTGCCGCCGTCGCCCCAACTCTCCTCCTGCCGCCGCGCGGCAGCCGTCGCTCCCCGAACCCGAGCTGAGGCTACTCGGGATTGGACTCCTCCATCGTGCCACCGGCCATTTCGTGCTGCCAGCCTACGCTAGCCCCGGCCCCCACTGACCGGCCACACCCGTCTCTAGCCGGCTCGCCGTCGTCCGGCCGTCGCCGGCCACCCCCGGGCTCCAACTTGCTCCGGTAAGTTTTTAACAGTATTTTGTGCACTATTTGGGGTTCCGGTCGCTTTTTCGGCGACCTGGAGGCACCCCGACACCCCCGGAAGTGAGCACGATGATCTTTGATCTGTGCCGAACATCATGCTCACCTCCACTTGGGTCAGCGAAGCCCCAGTGTGCATATTAAACGTAGTTTAGACACTGTCCGCGCTGTTTCCCTAAACTACGCCTCGCTCGTATGCTCGCCACAGTGGCCGGCAGTGTTCCGAAGTGTGAGCACGGCCTCCGGCACATCGAGACCTGTCAGCGGGTGTCTCTGCTTAGCTAGAATACTCTCAGTTTGCGTGGTCGAGCCTTAAAACCTTGAAAATCACATAAAATAATGTGATTTTATGTAGTCGCAGGGGTTTCTATGCAATTGTACTATTGGTGGTCGCTATTGGCAGCATGTGCAGGCAGTGGTGACCTCTGGACTGATTGTCGAAGGCCCTGGGCCTTTCCGGAGATCAAAAATTGATTTTCGATGCATTTGTCGGCAAAATCCACCGATGGTACGTGTTTTCGGTTCGAAATTCTTCCGATGGTGCCTCATGGCTGATCTTGTTGTCGCTGAGCCTTGTTGGCTCGTCACTCATGTCGTTTTGAGAGTTCAGAAACGACGGGTGAGCAACGGTGGGTTCCGGAGTCGAATTAGACACTTCGGGAACCCGGATCGGAACGACTATCAGACGATAATCGTTTCGATGTGAGGTGGTGTGTTTGCTGCCAAGTCTCGTGAATAATGGTGTTTCGTGGCAGTGGGCGACTCGTAGCACGAGTCGGTTAGTTCCGGGACAGTTCGTGTGTCGGTGAGTTGAACTGTGTGGAATTTCACATAATTGATCGGATGGCTGTGTTGAACTATTAATAAAAAATATTTAACAATTTTAACATCAATAGAAAAAGTGCAAGGTTTATTCTCATCCATAAGAAACATATAAAAATATAAAAACTAACCTAGAAGAAGTGCCTAGATTGGGAGATATTTCTCCCAAATATTTTGGGCGAGCCTGTATTTTAGTTGGAGATGAGTATGGCTGATCTTCACATTTTACAAATATATTTTCTTTGATCTGTTTTTTCCCTTTTGCATTATTGTTTACTGTAAAAATTTTTAAAACTTTAAAAGATGGAGTGCTCGCTCTAAATCTCTGTGAATTAGCCACAATTTAAAAAACATGTTTTTGGTTGATAATTATTTTTATTATAACAGGAAGTGTGAACTTATCCAAATTGATTGCTGTTGCTAAAATTTGTGCAGGAATACGAATCAGATCCTGCGTCAACCGACCAAATATGGTAAAATTGGTTATGCCACTACCGTCCTCAACAATTGTGCTCAATTTATACCTAATTTTGTAGAAGATAGAAGGATCGGGCATTAACATCGGTACAATAATCAAGCATCGGATTATCATATTTTAAAGCTACAAAAATATTTACCACGGAAGAGGAGATTGATCGTTATTGCTGCAACGGGAACACCAGAATGTATCATCACATTCCATGACGGCTGCTTTACAATTATGGCATGCTTTATACCACCAGCCATAGAATGTATCGATTTCAACAATTTTACCTTCACATGTGAACTTTACATCCTATTCATAGACAGAATTTGAAAAAGGAATTATACTGACAAATAGTGAAAGAAGGAAAAATTGTATAAGGTTATTTTACTATAAACTTACTCCAGAATCAGCAAGATCCAGGTTTAGCAGTTCAGGGATCATTTTTCTATTCTCACACATATTTTCTTGAGGAGAAATAATTTTTTGTTCACCATAAAGCTTCAGGATTTTCGAGGAGTAGGCCATCATAGTGTGGACCAGAAGAGGAGAATGTGAAGTCTCGGGAAAAAAGTAAGTCCATAAAAATACATTCAAAACGCAATATAAAAAAAGGAAAATACAAAAGCAAGAACAGATCGAAAACTAAGAATCTGGGTAAAAAGAGTAAATAAAAAAAGCAAAAAATAAAGAGTGAAAATAGATATAGTTTGCTCAGATTCCTCTGGTCATCGGATATTACCCGATTGGCACCGAAGTGTGAGATCCCTAGTGTTCAGCAGTGAAGACTTGTCGACATCTCTGGAGAGTGTCGGGACAAGTCTGAGTCGCGTTGGCGTGAAATAGACGCAAAACGGACTCAGTGCAACGCGAGAGCAGCATTTAGCAAGAAAATCTGCAAATAGCTGATTTTTTTGCTTGCTGTACCGGTACAGCCATCATGGTGTACCGGTACACTGCACAGGGCTTCGCGCAGCTTGCTCTTGGGTTGGCATCTGTACCGGTATGGGGGCCCGTGTACCGGTACGCAAGGGTAGGTAGGAGGACTTTTTGGTCTTTTTCCACCTCGTTTGTATCACCCTTTCTCTCCCTCCCTATTTAGACTTGTAGAGCAGAGAGAGAGAGAGTTTTCTCTGGCTTCTACTTCTCTCTCTCTAGCTTGGACCGAGTGTGGAGGAGCCCTCGGGTGGAGTTGCTTCGCCGCCGACGCCGCGCCGCGGAGCCTTTCCAGCCTACGTTGTCGCCGTAGCATCGCGAGGAGGCCGGGCGAGGGTGTGTTACCGCCGTCCTCGACGTCGCGCAGATACTAGGGTCGCTGTTGAGGTGGGTGTGCCGTCAAATTGCTTTTTTATTTCCAAGCTTCTTCAAATTCGAGCTAGGTGTTGTCCCTGCAGATTTCGTCGTCGACCGTCAGCGTTTTGACTCGTACTCGACGTAGGAGCGTCAGATATTGACGAGATTTGGTTCGTTGGATTCAGGACTTCGAGAGGAATCCACGGAGCCCTTATTTGCTGGATTTGGTGAAGGTTTGCGGGGTCGGAACTCTAGTCTTCTCTGCTGCTGTTTTGAGGCAGATTTGATGCTTATTGCCGAATTCTACGTGTAGAGTTGTCGGGAGCTTGACTTCTGGCCTTTGGAGGTTTTCGGTTGATCCAGCCGGGCATTCCTTTGCTTTGGGACTTCCTCGCTGCCAGGGATTAGCTCGCAATGTGGGTTACATCGGTTTATTCCTAAGTATCGTATTAGTCAACATGTATGATTTTCAGTTTTGTATGTCATGTGTAGCTCAATTTCGTCGATTATATCTTGATGAAATCCGATTTGAGAACATGATTAGCAAACCCTAAATATACATGTTGGACTTGGTTTTGACTTAGGAGAAAGCGCGATAACGATCGGCATGTGTAAACTACCTGATTTAGCCCTAGGGGCCGTTGTATGATTTTATACTGTTGCAGTATCATCATAATGAGTATTCCAGGTAGTTTAGATTTCAGTTACACTCATGCTGGGATGCCGAGTATATTTTTACAGTAGCGTTCAGGCTGTTCCGGACTATTGGGTGCCGTCGGGGTTAACGGTGGACTCGTATCGCCTTTTTGGCGACAGATTGTGCCGATGGCACGTTACCTGTTGGTTGTTAGACCAGTTTGAGTCAGTTACTGGACTTTGGCTTTCGAGAGCCTGATTGAGCTCGACAGAGATACGCTGCATACTCGGTTGGGTAGCTCCCACGAGTGCCACTCCGGAGACGGGCGCTGTGCTTTCGCGTTGGTGTCGCTCATGCCGGTTGGACTTGCTCTCCACGGACTAGTAGTGTGGAGGTAGCTGGATAGTCACAACTGGGCAGGGACGGGTGTGTTCACAGTCCCAGGGACGGGTATGCTTACAGTCCCGATTGGATTCGGTCAGATTTGACATTTCCTACAGTGGGTTAGTGTAGAGCATGATAGTGTAGTGATTCATAGCGGTAGATTTTATTCCTGCATTTACTACTATATTTGCTCCCTTCTGTGGACTCAGTTGGTGGACCGATGTTGTTGAGGGCTGCACCCACTGAGGACTACCTGTTTTTACAGTAGTTCTCACGTCCTGTTGTTACCCCTATTTTTGCAGAGCCATCGTCGTCGGCTGCTGCTGTCGAAGATCAGGATCGAGGCAAGGGCGTCGCGAGTTAGAGCCCTACCAGACGTGCCGAGCTAGAGGTACCCCTACTGCAGGTAGATGTCTTGTTTTGAGTTCATGTACATGGTACACTTAACTCGCCAGTGCGAGTAGCTCTGTACTTTTTGGTTTTGGACTATGTATATGGAACTCCGTTTATTTAGCTTCTGTTTACTCTAGTAGCTCTATACTACTGTTTGTAGTATTGTATGGTTTACAGGTACAACTGTCGCTTCGTATACAGAAGAAATTTCTTTGTATACGGCGGATTTGTCGGCATGCCCGGGGAACGTGTAATCCGGGGCGTGACACGAAGGCTGCCGGATTAGTACTGCTCACTTAGTTAGAACCTGCACGTACACCCAAAATATTCTCAGAGCAAATAAGAGCAACCGGTTGCCTACGAAGTAGGCCATCCAAAGTGCCCCCATCACCAGTCAAGAACACCCGAGGCACTCTCAATTATTGCAACCATGCAACTCTTAATTATCGCAACTATCCGACATTGAAGGGGAAAGTCATCATAGCATGGGACGAAGGAGGCAAAGTCAAAGTCGCAAGAAATAAAGAGGCTAAATTCAAAAGCCATTCAAGAGTGAGGTCATCAGCAAAGCACGCGAAAACCAACCAAACATTATCGCAAACCACGCAGGACATAGGTATCAATAGAAACATTAAAACTTTTGAGTTCTGAGATGGGTTATGTGTCGGGAAGAAACAGAGAATACAGTTTTAAGAAAGCTAGGTACAAAAAAAAAATTTGGGCAAGAACTAGCGCAGACAAACACAGTAAATCAATATTGTGAATACAGTTTTGGAAAATCTGGGCAGCAAAAAAATTTTAGGTGAAAATTTGCGCAAAACTTATGATGAAACCTTCGCTTTAGAAAGTAGAGCAAAAAGCATAGAACTCTACCAAACACATTAAATCAATGAAGACAATGCAGTTTAAAAGCCTCCCGATGGCAAAAAAAATCCCCGAGAAAAGCTTGCGCAAGAACAACGCTAAAACCTGAACAAATCTAAAGAAAAAAAATGCTAATGTACATAAGACCGAAGCAAGGCCCACGACTATAAGGGATTTTATGCAAGTTCAGCTTTGGATTTTTAGGTAGCAGCTATTGCCTTTAAATGTCAGTTTATATATTGAAGATACACAATCTTTGCAAATTTGAAACCAATTGTAAATGAAATTTTGTTTGGTCGTTTGGCTACTATGATGATGTATACTCTATACATCAGATGGCACATGAAAATCGAACCGAAAATAAACCCTCAGCGAACAACGGAGAAAGATGAGAAACAACATAACGAATGAGCCTATGGAAATGGGAATAAACCATTCATATATATATATAGAAGCCAGGTAAGGAAAACCGAATAGCGAAAATAAATATATTTTGCTCAGACTCCCCCGACCATCGAACATTATTAGATTGGCGCCGAAACCTGGCCACTCAATACTGGAGATTGAGTTACAACCGACATGTACACCGAAAGCATTCTTAGCCCAAATAAGAACAACTGGTTGCCTAGGAAAAAGGCTATCCAAAGTGCCCCTACCACCAGTGAAGAAGTAGACCAATTGGTTGCCTATGAAGTAGGCCATCCAAAGTGCCCCTATCACCAGTGGAGAAGTAGGCCATTGAAAATGCCCCTATCATCAACCAAGAAGGCCCGGCGCGTTCTCAATTATCGCAAGTATCTCACATTCAAGGGGAAGGTCATCATAGCATGGGACAAAAAGAAGTGAAGAGAAACTCTGGAAAAATAGAATGACTGGACTAAAAGCGAGGAAAGCAAAGTACCCCAAAAGCAACAAAACATTATCACAAACCACGCCGATCTTAATTCAACATATGCAGGAGTAAATCAAAATATGTCGCATTAAGAATTCAACATATTGAATTCTGAACCGCCTAGCCGAAATCTGAATTCAATATGCTGAATTCAACATATTGTCTAGTTGAATTGAGCTGAGTTCAGAATTCTCGATGGAATTTCAAATTGTGTTGATGAATTCTGTATCCCACGCAATTGCCAAGCTTATATCGGAGACCATCAACTAAACAATCTCAGCAGTCAGATGTTCTATTGCGCATGATAGTAATCTAAAGCATAAAAGATAGTACTTAAAATCATTTAATTTGACATTGCAAATTTGAGCACACTGAAGAGAAAAAATCAAATACTAAAATCAAACTAAAATGACCAGGTTGCTAGTTCTTCTTTTCGAATGAGGGCTAGGAGCATACTGACATTCAATCATTTCACATACTAAATTTCACCAACAGTCTTATAGAATTCAGATTCCTGAATTCCAATTGGTTGATATCTAACATTCAAGGAAGGAATAAACCCTAAAAGCTTGTAGGATTGTTGAGGTAGAGAAAATAAATTAAACCAACTGGGAAGTTTATGCAGCTTAAAAAGAGCTTGACATTGAAATAAAACGGCCCAGAGACGGAAGGGAAGCTCAAATTACGTGCCATAGTTTAAGCCCAAAGTACATATTGCATCCTCTGGTAGAAATGGGTAACACTTAAAACCACACGATCTAGACGCGGAATACAAAGAACATGCCCGGTTCCCCTTTAGAAATGTTGAGGTGGAGCAAGCAAATTAAATCAATTGCAAACTTTATGCATCTTGAAAAGAGCTTGAAACCTTTAGAGGACTAACCAACGCATAAAATCAAACAGCATAGGCACGGTTGGGAAGGAAGCTCAAAGTACATGCTAAATTTTAAACCCAAAGGGTGCATTGCAAAATAAAGGACAGGACGAAAGGAGTCGACAGCACATGCCAAAAGCTACAAAGTTTAGCTTACAGTACATAGATTATTTTACAGATAAGGAAAAAACAAAGCATTATAAGCTATGAGAATCAACTCTGAAGTACAAAAAGAGCTGAAGGAACACTCGGACACCTAAGAAACACTAAAGGACACGGAGAAAGAAAGCAGCGGCAAGCAGGCGCAAGCTTGCAGTACATATGTAGCCCAAGGAAGAAGTGCAGGACTAAGAAGCCGACTCTGATTCAGAAGGGTCAGTCGCCACAGCAGTTTGGTCCGCACGAAGATGATTGATGGCCGCATGATATTCGTCAATCGTACGACACATTTTCACGTGCTCATCTATATACCTCACTTTTTCGGCAACAGAAGAAGAGTAACAATCTCTCAGAATATTGTGTTCACGCTTCAATTTATTGAACTGCCCAAGGAGATCACTGTACTGTACCATAACATTATCGTACATACTTTTATACATTACGCAGTCATCATAATTTATATCTTTTATATGCAGATCAAGCTCAGCCTTCATTCGCTGGATAGCCACACGGGCTGAATCATCCTTTGCTAGGAGAAAATTAGGGGATGGAGCACCCTAATAGCGTGCAATTTCGACAATCGCCCCACTGCGTGCAATAGGAAGGTCTATATACGCTACGAACCAACCTTCAGCACTGACAGTTGCAACACAATTAGGCATCCCGACACCCAATTTCTCACAAATTTTCTCAAGTAATTTACTAGAAGAGAGCTGAACAACCGACATCCTGACAACTGTAGTCAAAATGAAAATCGGAGAATGAAGCAACTAATTTAGAGAATGCCACTTATCAAGCAATTAATAGATCAATAGATCGATCCAATTTTTTTAAAAAATTTTTGTCGAGTATAAGGGTGAGAGCAGATGAATTGGAAAATATCAAAAGGCACATACGACAAAATATGCATTCAACCAACTGAAATTTACATTAATCGAGAGTAATAGGGTATACCTCCACCCCTTGCTTCGTTTTCTTAAAATATTTCTCAAGTATAAGGGTATGAACAAGGACCTTAGAAAACATCAGAGCGATGCCATTCCTTAAAAAGATTTGCTTCGTTTTCGATGCCCATCGCAAACATCAGGCGGGTACGGCGTGGCAGGAGGCCTAGCTCCGCCGGCGTGCGCCGTACCCCAACTCCTATCTATTTGCGATGGGCATCGTTGTCCTTCTCCCCGCCGCCGTCGGATGTGGTTTGCCTGATACCCTTAACATTTATGGTACGTAATTATTACAGCCTATTCTACAATCTAATTTGGCGTACGCCCCTCCCTTCGCCTGCCTAGGCTTCGCCCCCTTCCTCTGCGCCGCTGCCGGGTGTGGGTTCCCTCATGCCCATAGTGTTTGTGGTGCCTAATCATTGCAGCCCATTGCACTATCCAACTTTCTATAGGCCTCTTGATCCCTTCATCTACGATGGGTGCTTTTCCACTCTCTGATCTACTCCGCCGCCCTTCTCTCCCCTCCTCTCTCTTTCATCCCGTGGTAGTACGATCGGTCCCCCAGGGCAACTTGCCCTATTCCCCCGCATCCCCATCCCCCTCTTGCTCCCCAGTTGCAGCAAGGGCCTATAAATATCCCTGCATCTATACAGAGATGCCATGAATTGGTTGCCTCCGTTTACAAACTTTAGGCTTTTGAGATTGTATTCATAGAGTTGATCCCTCTACTTCTGGTGTTCTGGTAGCTCCTCCTGTGAGACTCTCTATACTCTACCTCCATTTAGAAGGTTTGCTTTAGATTCCGTCGGCTGTTAGGGAAAGGAGTCAATCCCCTGTGCTTTTGGTGTTCTACTAGGCCCTCCTATAATACTCACTGCACTTTGAGATGGTTACCTCAGTTCCCAAGGTTTGGATAACTGATTTTATACAATTTTTTACAGAAAATTTCGAGTGGCTGATGTCACTACTTTGGCTTTCCTTCTAGGTTGTCTGCTACTGTGGCCTGTTCATCGCCCAGCTTTCCTTACTGTTCCTGCACTTTTGTTTTCTCGGCCCTCTTGGGGAGTGGTGGCTCAGTCTACTCGCTCTAAATTATGATATACATAATTCAGCAATCTCTTAACAAATCTTTTTAAGAAATGAGATTACTCTGATATTTTCTAAGGTCCCTGCTCATACCCTTATACTTAAGAAATATTTTAAGAAAACGAAGCAAATCTTTTTAAGAAAACGAAGCAAATCTTTTTAAGGAATGGCATCGCTCTGATGTTTTCTAATGTCCCTATTCACACCCTTATACTTAAGAAATATTTTAAGAAACGAAGCAAGGGGTGGAGGTCTACCCTGTTACTCTCAATTATGGTAAATTTCAATTGGCTGAAAGCATATTTTGTCGTATGTGTCTTCTGATATTTTCCAATTCATCTGCTCGCACCCTTATACTCGACAAAATTTTTAAAAAAATTTGGATCAATCTATTGATCTATTGTGTAATATACCGAGAATTCAGAAAATAAATATCGAACTTTAGTCAAACTGACCAAAGTGCGAGGATGGTACACTTCGGAAAGTCCGAAGATGTTAAAATGACCAAAGGTGCGTTATGGGAGGTTTTCGAGAGCTAAAGAATCAAAATCTGCATTCTGCAGGTTTTGTGCTCTCGGGGACCGGTCCCTGGTTGGAGAGACCGGTCCCCGAACACGTGAGAAATGAGAAAGGCCGAAAATCAGCTAAGTCCCAGAAAACCAGCTCTCGGGAACCAGTCCCTGCGGGGAGAGACCGGTCCCCGAGAGACCGGTCCCCAGTGAGAGACCGGTTGCATTGCGGGAAGCCCTGCGCAGCTGTGGGGAGAGCTCTCTGGGACTGGTCCCAAATCGGGGAGATCGGTCCCCGAACCCGAAAACTGCCCAGTTCAAGCAGTTCAATAAAGTGAAAGTTGAGGGGTCTATTTGCATTTGTGCAACCCAATGGTTAAGTGGAGGGCTTTGAGGGCTTTTCCTCTCATTCTCTCCCTCACATTCCCCCTCTCTCCTCTCTTTCTCAATGTGGGCAAGTTAATGTGGCGAAATCCCCGGGTTAGCCGTGAGATTAAAGAATAAGAACAAAGAACAAAGAGTAAAGAATAAAGAGTAAAGAACAAAGAACTTGCATAATTTGCATAATTTTACGTTGAGCATATTCCTTGCTTTATTGTTCAGGCATATTAGCATCATGATTATAGTTTGGTTACTATTCTGCTTATCCTTTCTATTATGCCTAAGTTAGTCCTAGTGGGAAAGTCGGTGATGTTGGGGCCGAACCCACTGGGAACTTTATTGTAGTTCTCACCCCACTATTCCACAGAGCCGGGACCGAGCGAGCCGGCGAGCGACCGCGGTAAAGGTATCGCACCGTAGTCAGAGGCCACCAGAGTTGGGTTTACATTTTGTTAGTAGATTACCCTTTTTCATCTTTTGTATTTGATGATTTAAGATGTTGATGTATAAAGTAAAGAAAAAAAAGAAATGTAATGTTTATTTTGAGCAAATGTGATGTAAAAAGATATGATGAAAGTATGTAAAGACTTTATAAATTTACAAGTTGGTTAAATGTAATGTATGTGATCAAAAGAGAATCATAATACTTGTGTAGATGTTTAGTTCCTTTCTCTCACTCGTGGCTTTTGCTTACCCTCGTGTAAGCCATTTATATTTGTTTCCGCTAGTGCACTTCTTGTTGAAAATGTACATGTGATGAGCCTTGGGCGGACAGGGGAAACTCTGTCCGTTCGGCGTCTGTTGACGTGCTCGGGCCGGCCCAAATTGGTATCGGCCCGGGGACGTGACATATTGATTGCTTGATAAGTGGCATTTTCTAAATTGGTTGCTTCATTCTCCGATTTTCATTTTGACTACAGTTGTGTAACACACTGGACCTTGCAAATAGCGACGTTCGAGTGTTTGGTTTATGTTCCGAGCTTTCCCACATTTTGTGGAAGGTCGTTGATAGTGTTCCGACCTATGGTTCGAGTCCCGAGAATTGGGGTTTAAAACCTAGCACCAAAATCCAAAAAGTTGGATTTTTGGTCAGCTCTCGGGTGGCCTTCAGCAGGTTGTGTACTGGTACGGGCTTGGTGGCTGTACTGGTACGCGGTGATGGTTGTACCGGTGCGCAGGCCCGTGTACCGGTACACAGATAGCTTCTTGGCCAAACCCGAGGCTCGGGTTTGCGTTTTCGTGGGTTGTGTACCGGTACACAATCCTGTGTACCGGTACACAGTGCAGACTGGGCTATTTTTCTGGCAGGGGTGTTTTTGTAATTGTTGCAACTCTATTTAAACACTACCACAACCCTTGGGGGGCTCTTTTGAGCCCTAGACCAGTGGAGACAAGGTGAGAACTTCTCCCCCTTGATTTCTTCTCCATTTTCGAGGGATTTACCTAGTTTTGATCTCTTTCTTCTTCTCCTTCTTGCTTTTTGTGGGTTTTCCACCATTGGAGAAGCTTGAGATCTTGGTTGGAGCTTGATTGAGGATCAACCTTCAACCCTAGAGGACTTGGAGCTTGGTTTGGGATATCTTGTGAGGTGAGTACTCATGATCTCTCTTTTAGAGCATGTTTTGGTAGGTTCTCTCTTTGGAAATCCTAGATTTTGGATTTTAGGGTTAGAATTGGGGATTTTCTATTTGAGGGCTTTGCAAAATGCTAAGAACCTTTGTTTAGGTTAGATTGGAAGGACTCTAACTCCCATTTGGAGATCGAGAGAGCTTCCTTCGCAATCGGTGAGTTTTCTTCAACCCTAGCTTGAAATGCTTATTGATTGATCAATCCATTGCTCGTTTCGTTTGGGTAACCCTTGTTCGTACATCCTTAGGGTGCTAGGAGGCTAGCGAACACCTTCGTTCGGCGAAACGAAGAGTTCGAAAAATTGGTCGGTTTGGCTTCATGAATCGGGGCAAAATGGCCCTATGAGTAAAATACTTATCTTTTTGTGAAAGTAAATACATATTCATGCTAGATAGATTTATTATGAATTTTGAAACACTTAAAATGCATGCCTTATATATTATAAAAATTTCACTATATCGTAGAGCTCTATGAGTAGACTGCATGCATGTGGAAAAGTGTTTACATTTGCAAGTTGATAACATATCTCATATGAAGATAATGACTTGAAATATGTACCTTGGAACATACTTATTATGCTTGGACATAGAGGACCAAGTGTCATAAAGGGGCACTCGAAACTAGTAAACTATGAAACTGCAACATAGAAACATATTGATAGGCCATTTTACATCTGCTATATTTCATGTTAGAGACATGATAATATAGGGATAGGCCATTGAGATATTCGATATATTTCATGTTTTTAGACATGAGGACTTGGTACTTGAGACAGATCATTGCTTGTTTGCCATTGTGCTCATTCGCACATGCTTGTGAGGGTCGCTCCCTACAAGCCGGCACTCCGGAGATAGCCATCGCGAAATATGCTCGCCCGTGCGGGATTGGGCGCCGAAATGGGATGCCGTGGGGGAGGCTCATTCCTAGAGTGGGGATGTTGACTATCACGGCGCCATTAGGCACGGCGCAGGCGAGACAGCCTTCGGGTGGGTCTTATATGATTGGAACTTAGTGACGTGCTATGTGAACTTTAAAACTATTAAGGTGACAAATGGATTTGGACTAGAATAGTAAACAATGACATTTTACTGTTTAGCTTGTGGACTTCATGATAGTAGTAGACTTATACTTCATGTACAGTTACTTTTATACTTATGCCATTCATGCTAAGTAGAGATATCATGTCGTGGTAAGTTATATTTTTACTTACGTTTCGCTTTAATGCCTTTATTGTTACTTACCCTTTTCCTTTCAGTTTTGGGGCTAGTGGTGCATTCACTGAAGTCAGTAATCGCCCACTGGGAACTATTATTTAATAGTTCTCACGCCCTCTGTTTCATGTCTCTTTTTCAGAGCCCTCTGCACCGGCGGAGGTACGGGATCGTGGCAAGGGGATCGCTAGCTAGATAGCGAGGACTTATTTGCTTTCACCTAGGTGGTTTTTCTCTCTTTTATTTTTGTGAGAGATTGAGAGGTTTTGTATCCATGTATAGAGACCACCCATGTATTTACTTTTAGCACTTGTATTTGGGATTTCTCTTTGTATTACTTTATGTTTTTACTTAGTGGATTATCGCTTATGTTCTTTCCTCTATTGTAGAACTTAGTCATTTATTATGCTCTGATACTCCTAGATATCTTTTATTATTGCTTTATTCATTGTTGTTTTTAGACGCCTTATATGTTTCAGACGTATGGCGGGTCTGGACACGTGCCGGGCGGGCTTCTGCTGGGCCCCGGGGCGTGACAAGTTGTCAGGATGTCAGTTGTTCAGCTCTCTTTTAGTAAATTACTTGAGAAAATTTGTGAGAAATTGGGTGTCGGGATGCCTAATTGTGTTGCAACTATTGCTGCTAATGGCTGGTTCGTAGAGTATATAGACCTTCCTATTGCACGCAGTGGGGCGATTATCGAAATTGCACGTTGTTGGGGTGCTCTATCCCTTGATTTTCTCTTAGCAAAGGATGATTCAGCCCATGTGGCTATCCAGCGAATGAAGGCTGAGCTTGATCTGCATATAAAAAATATAAATTATAATGACTGTATAATGTATAAAAGTATGTATAATAATGTTACGGTACAGTACAGTGACCTCTTTGGGCAGTTCAATAAATTGAAGCGTGAACAAAGTATTCTGAGAGATTGTTACGCTTCTTCTGTTGCCGAAAAAGTGAGGTATATAGATGAGCACGTGAAAATGCGCCGTACGATTGACAAATATCATGCGGCTATTAATCACCTTCGTGTGGACCAAACTGTTGTGGTGACTGACCCCTCTGAAGCAGAGTCGGCTTCTTAGTCCTGCACTTCTTCCTTGGGCTACATACTGTACTGCAAGCTTGCGCCTGCTTGCTGCTGCTTTATTTCTCCGTGTCCTTTAGTGTTTCTTAGGTGTCCGGGTGTTCCTTCATCTCTTTTTGTACTTCGGAGTTGATTCTCATAGCTTATAATGCTTTGTTTTTTCCTTATTTGTAAAACAATCTATGTATTGTAAGCTAAACTTTGTAGCTTTTGGCATATGTGTCGGCTCTCTCCGTCCTGTCCTTTATTTTGTAAAATATGGTGCGCCCTTTGGGTTTAAAACATAGCATGTACTTTGAGCTTCCTTCCCTACCGTGCCTAGGCTGTTTGATTTTATGCATTAGTTAGTCCTCTAAAGGTTTCAAGCTCTTTTCAAAATGCATAAAGTTTGCAATTGATTTAATTTGCTTGCGCTACCTCAACATTTATAAAGGGGAACCGGACATGTTCTTTGAATTCCGTGTCTAGATCGTGTGGTTTTAAGTGTTACCCATTTCTACTAGAGGATGCAGTATGTACTTTGGGCTAAAACTATGGCACGTAATTTGAGCTTCCCTTCCGTCTCCGGGCCGTTTTATTTCAATGTCAAGCTCTTTTCAAGCTGCATAAACTTCCCAGTTGGTTTAATTCATTTTCTCTACCTCAACATTTCTACAAGCCTTTAGGGTTTATTCCTTTCTTGAATATTAGATATCAACCAGTTGGAATTTAGGAATCTGAATTCTATAAGACTATTGGTGAAATTTAGTATGTGAAATGATTGAATGTCAGTATGCTCCCAGCCCTCATGCGAAAAAAAGAACTAGCAACCTGGTCTTTTCAGTTTGATTTTAGTATTTGATTTTTTCTCTTCAGTGTGCTCAAATTTGCAATGTCAAATTAAATGATTTTAAGTACTATCTTTTATGCTTTAGATTACTATCATGCGCAATAGAACATCTGACTGCTGAGATTGTTTAGTTGATGGCCTCCGATATAATCTTGGCAATTGCGTGGGATAAAGAATTCAGCAACACAATTTGAAATTCCATCGAGAATTCTGAACTCGGCTCAATTTAGCTAGGCAATATGTTCAATTCAGCATATTGAATTCAGATTTCGGCTAGGCGGTTCAGAATTCAATATGTTGAATTCTTAATGCGACATATTTTGATTTACTCCTGCATATGTTGAATTAAGATCGGCGTGGTTTGTGATAATGTTTTGTTGCTTTTGGGGTACTTTGCTTTCCTCGCTTTTAGTCCAGTCATTCTATTTTTCCAGAGTTTCTCTTCACTTCTTTTTGTCCTATGTTGTGATGACCTTCCCCTTGAATGTGAGATACTTGCAATAATTGAGAACGCGTCGGGCCTTCTTGGTTGATGACAGGGGCATTTTCGATGGCCTACTTCTCCACTGGTGATAGGAGCACTTTGGATGGCCTTTTTTCTTGGCAACCAGTTGTTCTTATTTGGGCTAAGAATGCTTTCGGTGTACATGTTGGTTGTAACTCAATCTCCAGTACTGAGTGGCCAGGTTTCGGCGCCAATCTAATAATGTTCGATGGTCGGGGGAGTCTAAGCAAAATATATTTATTTTCGCTATTCGGTTTTCCTTACCTGGCTTCTATATATATATATAAATGGTTTATTCCCATTTCCATAGGCTCATTCGTTATGTTGTTTCTCATCTTTCTCCGTTGTTCGCTGAGGGTTTATTTTCGGTTCGATTTTCATGTGCCATCTGATGTATAGAGTATACATCATCATAGTAGCCAAACGACCAAACAAAATTTCATTTACAATTGGTTTCAAATTTGCAAAGATTGTGCATCTTCAATATATAAACTGACATTTAAAGGCAATAGCTGCTACCTAAAAATCCAAAGCTGAACTTGCATAAAATCCCTTATAGTCGTGGGCCTTGCTTCGGTCTTATGTACATTAGCATTTTTTTCTTTAGATTTGTTCAGGTTTTAGCGTTGTTCTTGCGCAAGCTTTTCTCGGGAATTTTTTTTGCCATCGGGAGGCTTTTAAACTGCATTGTCTTCATTGATTTAATGTGTTCGGTAGAGTTCTATGCTTTTTGCTCTACTTTCTAAAGGCAAAGGTTTCATCATATGTTTTGCGCAAATTTTCACCCAAAATTTTTTTGCTGCCCAGATTTTCCAAAACTGTATTCGCAATATTGATTTACTGTGTTTGTCTGCGCAAGTTCTTGCCCAAAATTTTTTTCGTACCCAGCTTTTTTAAAACTGTATTCTCTGGGCGTGTTTGGTTCGAAGTCGGAATCGGAATCGGAATTGGAATCAAAATAAGCTGGAATTGGAATCGGAATGACTCATTACCTAATTCTGTTTGGTTCATCACCTGAATCGGAATCGGAATAAATTATTCTCATTGTCGGTGTTTGGTTCATGTGGATATAAAAAACGTAATCAAATTAATATACTAACATTATCTTTATAATATATTAATTTAAATTCAAATTAAAAATTAAATATTAAAAATTTACATCAAAATTTTGAAATAATGTCAAAATTTTAAATCTATTTTTTTTAAAAAAAATTAAACTTTGAAGTTAAGTGGATAATTCAAAATATGAAACTAAATTTTGATTTATTCAAATTCAAACTTAAAATTACAATTTTAATTTTAATTTTAATCCATAAATTTAATTTAAGTTTTAAATAAAATTTGAATAAAACTTTATATAAATTAAAATTTAATTTAAATTCAAATTCATAAGTTAGATTCGAAATACTTGATTAAATTTTAATTTTTAATTTAAGTTTAAATTAAAATTTAAAATTATATATTTAATTTTTAAATTTTAACTCATATTTTAATTAAAAAAGTTGAAAAAATAAATTTAATCCGAATAAATATCCATTCCGTCCGGATTCAACTTCTAATCCGGCCTCCTAGGCCGGATTGAAAAAAGAGGTGATTGGGAGATTCCCATTCCACTCAGGAATCGGAATCGGAATGAGACTCCCACGTACCAAACACCCACAAACGGATTTACCAATTCCAATTCCGATTCCAGGATGAAAAAGAAGCGAACCAAACACGCCCTCTGTTTCTTCCCGACACGTAACCTATCTCAGAACTCAAAAGTTTTAATGTTTCTATTGATACCCATGTCCTGCGTGGTTTGCGACAATGTTTTGCTGGTTTTCTCATGCTTTGCTGATGACCTCACTATTGAATGGCTTCTGAATTTAGCCTCTTTATTTCCTGCGACTTTGACTTTGCCTCTTTCGTCCCATGCTATGATGACTTTCCCCTTCAATGTCAGATGGTTGCGATAATTAAGAGTTGCATGGTTGCAATAATTGAGAGTGCCTCGGGTGTTCTTGGCTGGTGATGGGGGCACTTTGGATGGCCTACTTCGTAGGCAACTGGTTGCTCTTATTTGTTCTGAGAATATTTTGGGGTGTACATGCGGGTTCTAACTAAGTGAGCAGTACTAATCCGTCAGCCTTCGGTGCCAATCGGGTAATATCCGATGACCAGAGGAATCTGAGCAAACTATATCTATTTTCACTCTTCATTTTTTTGCTTTTCTTTATTTACTCTTTTTACCCAAATTCTTAGTTTTCGATCTGTTTTTGCTTTTGTATTTTTCTTTTTTTATATTGGGTTTTGAATGTATTTTGTATGGACTTACTTTTTTCTTGAGACTTCACCTTCTCCTCTGGTCCACACTATGATGGCCTACCCCTCGAAAACCCTGAAGCTTTATGGTGAACAAAAAATTATTTCTCCTCAAGAAGAAATGTGTGAGAATAGAAAAACGATCACTGAACTGCTAAATCTGGATCTTGCTGATTCTGGAGTAAGTTTATAGTAAAATAACCTTATACGATATTTCCATCTTTCACTATTTGTCAGTATAATTCCTTTTCCAAATTCTGTCTGTGAATAGGATGTAAAGTTCACATGTGAAGGTAAAATTGTTGAAATCGATACATCCTATGGCTGGTGGTATAAAGCATGCCATAATTGTAAAGCAGCCGTCAAGGAATGTGATGATACATTCTGGTGTTCCTGTTGCAGCAATAACGATCAATCTCCTGTTTCGTGGTAAATATTTTTGTAGCTTTAAAATATGATAACCCGATGCCTGATTATTGTATCGATGTTAATGCCTGATCCTTCTATATTTTACAAAATTAGGTATAAATTGAGCACAATTGTTGAGGATGGCAGTGGCATAGCCAATTTACCATATTTGGTCGGTTGGCGCAGGATCTGATTCGTATTCCTGCACAAATTTTAGCAACAACAGTTAATTCGGATAAGTTCACACTTTCTGTTATAATAAAAACAATTATCAACCAAAAACATGTTTTCCAAATTGTGGTTGATTCACAGAAATTTAGAGCAAGCACTCTATCTTTTAAAGTTTTAAAAATTTTTACAGTAAACAATGATGCAAAAGGGAAAAGACAAAACAAAGAAAATATATTTATAAAATGTGAAGATCAGCTATACTCATCTCCAAATAAAAAACAAGCTCGCGCAGAATATTTGGGAGAAATATCTCCCACTCTAGGCACTTCTTCTAGGTTAGTTTTTATATTTTTATATGTTTCTTATAGATGAGAATAAACCTTGCACTTTTTCTATTGATGTTAAAATTGTTAAATATTTTTTATTAACAGTTCAACACAGCTATCCTATCAATTATATGAAATTTCACATGAAAAGAGATGCCGCCTTGGGTACTGCTTAATATATATAAATTTTATTTAGATAGTAGCTTCGTTTGTTACTTACCTATAAATACTAATATTATATTAATGACTTTGTAGTTCGTACGATTTTGATGAAGACTGTGGAGATAAACAATAAATGATTATATATAAATATATATCGATTTGAAATTGCATAGATAAACAATGTGATGTTATATTACATATAATATATAATATATTTATTCTGGATAATATTTATAGTACAATCTTTTTTAAAAAAAATTATTTTCGGTTTTGCCTAATCCATATATATTATTATGTTACACGTATCAGTATAATCAATTACGATATACTTTCTATGATGCGAACAGAAATATAAAAATATATTCTTATATATTTTTATCCTAATTTTAATAAATAATGTTGAATTACGTAAATTTATCGCTGTGAAGTGTGGGCCTTCACTAGCATCTATAGATAGTTGAGGGGTGTCGTGTTAACAATATATTACAGTAGCCGGAGAGAGACAGAGAAGAGGGGAGGAAGAAGAAGAAGAAGAAGAAGAAGACGAAGGAGATGAAGGAGACAAGCGCATCGGCGAACGATCCGAGGAAACCGTCGACGGCGAGGCCGTACGTGCCGCCGACGATCTCCCCTCAGGATCTCCCCATCGACTACGCCGGATTTCTCGCCGTCGTCCTCGGCGTAACCGGCGTCATGTTCCGAGTACGTGACATCTCTTCTTTCTTTTTAGATCTCGAGAGATCTCTAGATCATCTAAAATCTCTATGATTTATAGGTTGATTGGGATTTGGATATCTTAGTGTTGGATCCTATTGTATGTCTTAGGGTTTGATTTGATTCACCAATTTCGTCTGCCAACTCTACGATCTGAGTTCGATTGCTTGAGCTATCATCTATTTTTGATAGAGGGATGATTAGGTTATTGTTTATAATGATGTACGTTGAACGGAAAGAATGAAATGCATAGGGGACCATCCTTTTTTTACTTGCGGCATGCTCTCAGATTTACGGATTTGCAGGGTCGGCCCTACTTAGTTGACTGACAATGATAGAGGCCTGCGAAACAAAGCAGCGCCTTTGAAATTGAATCTTCATTAAGTAGTCTATCAGTGGTGCGAAGCGGCTTTGCCCCGGGGAGCGAAAGGTTATACCTTTGTAAGCGAACAGCGGTTCTTCTATGTAGGGTATTCCCCCTTTACTCTCTTAACGTCGAGCTAAGCGACTTTGCCTNTTAGCGTAGTAGAATGAAGGCTATGCACTGACGCTTTCTTATCCCTAACCCTCTTCGCTAACTCGCTCGACTACTATTTCTTGGGGTTTATGAACCGTAGGAAGAAAGAGAACCCCTGAAAATACCTTTTTTCTTTTGAAAGGTACTCCAACCATTTGATGAGCAAATCCAAGACGATAAGTGAAATCGCCTTTAAGAGAGGCCATATTTCTAAAGTTGCATGTTTAGAGAGGAAGATTTAGAAGATGTTCAATGAGGAAGGTTCAATTTCATTTATCTGCATAAGAAGCACAATGTCACCTCAATATTTGAGAATTCGCGTTTCTCAGTGTATCTAATTACCTTGATTACTAAATGCTCTTTGTCATAGCGAATCATCATATTATATTGTCATCAGCATTTGACACCATGGACAAAGAGTTCTTGTCTTATTTACATGTGGCAACCATTTGATCAAGTATAATATGGTGCTAACATGAATTTTTGTGTACTTCATGAAGTTAATATTACCTTGATTAGTGAAGCGTACGGTGATGATGAATGGTGTTGAGTTGAGATGAATAGTTGTCAGATATATTCTTGGTCGGTTACATCTATATGGGTTATTCGCTTATTCCCCACTCTTATCTTGGGCTCGAGTTGAGGCTCAGTTCATGTGCTCAAGCTTGTTTATGAGACAAACAGATCATTAGCAATGCTACTAAGCCCCAACTGTGATCTTGATGTAAAATGATTGATTAATGGTTAAGCTTATACTCACTAGGGCATCAAGTTAAAAGATGTCTTCAGTTTTGTGCTGTTACTTAGTAGGTTGAAGTACTTCCAGTGTATACTCCTATATCATCATGACTCATGAGGTGTGCGTTATCATGCTGATAAGTTATCAGAGAAGGTATAGTCTTATGGTGAGCTATATATTATCATGTTGTTCAAGGTTGTAAATAACGAATAGCTGCTACATAGCATTTGGGGGTGTCACTTCCCGAGGTTCTTTTGAAAATCCTTTTTAGGGAAGCTAGCTGAAAACGTGTAATTTTTTTTTTTTAACACCTTTGAGAACACCCCACCAGTGTTTTAAATAGCGGCCGCTATGCCCGCCATAGCGGCCGCTATAGCGGATTTTATGGGTTACCGCCACGCTATAATATGTAAAGCGGTATATAGCGGATCAGATTCATAGCGGCCGCTTTAGCGGCATAGTCGCTAAAGCGGCCGCTATAAAGCGGTTGGAAAGAGGGCGCTACTGAGGCTCAAACCTTTAAAAAAGTACAAACGAATAAAATAGTTTACTGGGCGGATTTTTAAATGAAATTAAAAGAACAAACTCTATTCTAAGGTTTGGAGATAATTATTTACCTAAGATATTCTTTTGAACATCCATTAACAAATTATTTAGATTGTTAATGGATTATAAATTTTCAAGTTTTATGTCTTTTTGTTTGCTAAATATTCTTAAAGTTAATCTTAAATTTTCATGGAATGACATTATATATATATATATATATATAATATATATATTATATATATATATACTATATATATATAGGCTTGCAATACTAAAAAAAAAGAATAATTAGTTGTCTTTTCTTCAAAATTATATGTATGTTTTATAAGAAATATAAACATATTAAATTTGCTTTTATGAAACCCACTATGGGTTAATAGTGCCCGCTATGGCGCCCGCTATTCGCTTTTCGCTATGAGACTCTTCAAACGCTATATACCTGCTATCCGCTATTTACAACTTTGCACCCCGGGGACGCACACAGACTCGCCACATGGACAAAGGGTCTCCTGTATAGATGGACAGAGTCTCCCTTGTACATGCACGGCATAGCAACTCAAAACATAGTCAACCACACATACAACCACATAACACAAATAACGTAATGATCATATGAAAATTATGATTAACATACATCAGATATATTTAAACATTTCCAGGTAAAGAACTAAACTAATTCAACCGAAAGATAGTAAACGTCAACAACAGACGGATTTGAAACGCGGCTACCTAGTATCATCCTCACGCATCGTCCTAATCCTCACTGCCGCGTGATCTGAAAAATGGTGGGGGTGAGAACATGTAAATATGTCTTCCCTCCCAGTGGGTATTGCAAGCGGACGAAGGTGAGGCTTACTCACCGGCAAAGAAAGAGATAAACATAATCATGAACATATGTCATAAGCACAATAGCAATGAGATAATAACAGACAATAAATGCGAAACTACCGCTACTGAGCAGAAAACAACTAGGCATAATCAACAGGTATACTGGAATAGTAGCAATAAAGGCTAGGAAGGATTTACAACTTTCAATCAGTATGTAACTATCTGCTACTGTAACTAACCATAAAACGTACCAATGCATCAACTGGGTGAACAAAACGAACAACTAAATTCACTGTCGTATTGGTCGAAAGACTTCAGGCTAAACCACATCCTGCTTGCCTACCTGGCATATAACCCTAACAGGCACCTCGTAGGGCTCACGGGTCAAAAGTACGACCACTTTTCCGAAAAAGAACATCCTCTTGCGGTGGATCAGATCGCTGGTGTACGTGAAGATGCTCACGAGTTGTGACAATCAATGCAATATGCTCAATGGCCAACATCGGCATGTAGCCCAGAGAATAAACACAAGAAGTCACCGACTAATCAGATCCATTTCTATTTAAGAGTGTCACCGACTATAAGGTCAACAATATCAAGTCATGCAATAGACCACTAGGGATGTCACCGACTACAAAGTCAACTAATGTCAAATAATGTTATGTATGAATATGAGTGTCACCGACTATAAGGTCAATTAATGTCATATCATCTACTATGATTATGCCAAAACAGAAGTTCCACCGACTGCAAGGTCAACTAATGTCAAACCATACAATATACTACTAAGGGATCACCGACCACAAGGTCAACCATATCAAACCATGCGACATACAAGCGGGAGTGCCACCGACATCAAGTCAACTAATGTCGCAATATGCAACATACATCTAGGAGTGTCACCAACCACTCGGTCAACTAATGTCAAAACACAAAGTAGATGACTACGAGTGTCACCGACTATAAAGTCAACTTATGTCAAATCTACAATAAGTGTCGCCGACTATAAAGTCAACTAATGTCAAGGTCATCTACTATGAACATACCATGGGTGACTCAATCATCAGGAACACCGTTCTACTACTAGATCATGACTATATGAAATAGGAGTAAGTGTAGAGCGCCTAACTACGAAGTCAAGTGATGTATGAAAGCTCAACCAACATCAAGTAAATGGAAGGAGATAACAAGGATAGAAATCACCGAGCAGGTACCACTTTACTGACTTCGGATCGAAGTACCCACCTCTACCGAAGAATAAAACTAGGTCGTCGACACTCGTCGATGTCTCCCGCCATAGTCCGGACCTATGCAAAGTCCCACAAAAAACGTAATTAGCTCAAACCCGTTAATTACATAAGCTATGGTTTCAAGTGAAACCAACCGGCGAGCAATCGGGTTTTCAGATCCCGTTCCACGGTTACCGAAAGATCGCCCGATTGTCGCACCAACTTGTCAGAATGTCATCCCAATCCATGGGGCATTCCAAAACAAGTCCCACACAAAGTCTACCTCGTTCGCTGTCCCAATGCATCAATTTAATGCCATTGGGGCAGCCGCACAAATATTGCGTCAAAACGAAAAGCCGAGATCCTGGCAATCATCGGTTTGGCTCCTGGGGTGCCCCTTTCGGCACGGGAGCCACCCGCAGCTATCTTGCTGCCACCAGAGGTGTCACACCTCACCCCAACACTAGCCAATAAGGCTACCACACAGTTGCAAACAGTAGCAACTAGCGCGATATGAAATCACTCCCTAAATCGCTCGATTTTCGCGTTTCGGGGTTCCGTTAAGCCACGAAGTGTTCTGAGATACTTCAAAATTTATTCAACCATCCTCGCTGTCCCAAAACACTCACTTTTGGGTGTCGGGACAGCCGCAAGTTGTACTATCCGAATGCGAAATCACCAAAACCCGTTGTACCCGGTTCCCGGAAGTCATCATTTTTGACTTCGGAACCCACCTAGGGTCCATCGTTGGTCCATGCGTCGCCCCGGCAGGTCCTAACAAGTCCACGAGGCTTCCTTACTGCTGCCATCAACAGCCAAGACTGCTCTGCGAAGATGGAGTTGATAAGACCTACACAATGCACCAAACTCGACATTTTAAGTGTCGATCGTGATGAAATCCCAATTGAGGGACTTCTGGATGTTGAACATCAAGTTCGAACCGTTCACGCAAGATCCTATGCTGTCCGGGACATCAATGTCGCAATAAGGGTCACTGCGGCATTTCGCCGAACAGCTAACATGTGATTAACAAGGTAATGAAGATGGTTAAGAAATTTACCGCTGAATCTGCGGCTTTGCAAACCAAACCAGGGTACAGGTCAGAGGGTCTCGGTGTGCTGGAGACCATGCTTGCTGTCTGGAGCGATTTCGACCATCAAGGAGGAAGTTACAGCAACTTGACTGCTGAGCCAAAAGGATCCTCGGGGAGCGGCATTGAAATTACAGCAACCAGAGGCCTCCCGATAGTAATTAGCATGAGCACAGCATTCAACAGACCCTCCAGATGACCGTGCTCCCCCGCGACAAAGTCCTCAGTGTCCAGATTTGCCAGATCTGCCAGATCTGGGACCTCGGCTCAAATAGGACCTAAGAAGAAGCCCAAATAGAGCAGCAGAGCAATGTTGCTCCTTCCTCAGCCCCCCCGCCTAGCCTTGCGTTGTTAGCGCCGGCCCTAGAACGTGGGCCCTGACCGGAGAGGGCCCTCAGATGTGGTGGTCGGCGGTGGAGACAGTGGTGGTATGGCGGCGCCGGATCTAGAGACTCGACGGCAACCTCTTATGATCTCGAGCTCGGGCTCGGGCTCGGGCTCATGCTCAGTCTCAAGCTTGGGATAGGGGAGGTCCGTGGGCAGCAAGGTCAAGAAGAGGGTCATCCAACCTGTCAAAGGCTGGCTGCGGCGCTGGCGGCCGGGGCACGCCCTAAGAGTACGGGGAAGCCCGGAAGAGGGACTCACACAAGAAAGGGAGGGGGAGAGAGAAAGAGAGAGAAGAGAGAGCCCTCTTTGCCAGGCTCCTCGCCGGCCGGGGAAATGGCCGGCTGCGGGACAGCACGGCGCTGCAGCGCTGGGTGCAGAGGGTTCACAGGCTAGGGCTTCCTCCACCCTAATACATAGCCTAAACGCATATACATACATATACACTAATATTATATTATATGTAGTAGTGTATATATACATATATATAATATGTGTTGCAAAAATGCCTCTAATGTTCAATCTCTCCACCCAGTCCGTAGCCAACATGCGACAAATGCACCTAGGCCCTATCTCAATACCAACTTGTGTGCTTAGATACCCGAAAACTGCGTTTCAGTTCAAAAAGCCTCTCAATCACGAAACTCTCTCACGACATCATCTCAATGCTATATTGCACAAGAAAATCCGAATTCCGCAAAATTTGAGACATAAACTCCTCTCTGAGTCAACTTTCATGTAGAAACTTCCACCCACCAAAACTATGAAATTTCTCGCATAAAATGATAACCTCCTCGCAAAGTGCTCAATTTTGACACTTTGCAAAAATAGCAAAATAGCACTCCAACCATTGAATTTTGTTTCAAAAACTCACTAGTGAGTGTAATATGCCCAGTGGCACCGACCCATGGATTTTCACACAAAACGGAACATTGAACACTTCTAAAAAGCAAGAACATCGAGTAATCAAAGGCCAATCTGCGATAACTCTGATTTTCTCGAAATTGTGCTTCGAACATGAAATTGGGGCAGTGCCATCGCCTCCGGCATAGCCGAACCATCGAAAATGACCTATTGGGTCGTCCGAAATGGAGTCCGATTCACATCCGAATCCATCCTGAAGGCGATGCCTCAATAGAAAACATAGTTTACTATTCACTTAAGTGAATAGTACAAAATCACTGAGCACCTTTAATAAAAGCTTGTTTTTCTATGTAATTAAACCTATAATTTCAAAATTAAAGTATTTATAAAAACACCACTGCAAAGCATCAAAATACCTCGTGAAAATCTCAGTCCTCCCAAGGGGGTATTAAAGCGGATAGCAAATAGCGGATAGCGGGCGCGGCTGCTATGAACCCATAGCAGCCTCTATGGATCCATAGCGGGATTCATAATAAATCATTTAAATGTTTATATTCTTAACTGTACTTATATTTAAAATGATAGTAATACTGTATCAGTTCCAAATATAGAAGTATATCACTTATATTCCAGATAGTATTCCTATTTGGCATAGTGATCCTTCATAGCCGTGGTGATCCTTAATGGTCATTGATACATTTGTTTTGTCGCCGTGTTGTGTTGCACGCCACATGAATAAAATCATGATTTCCTAGAATTATTTTTTAAGCTTGTAGTGACTTTAGAACCTAACCAACCTATCGAATCTTTAGAAAATTGAGGTAAAAAAATGAAAATGCTTTTTGTCCTGTTGTAGCGGCCGCTACGGACGCCATAGCAGTCACTATGATCCCAGTCGGCTATATTTATGATTTTAATAGTATAGCGCGATTATGCATTAAGCCACTATAGAAGCCGTTATACCGGGCCATAACGGCTGCTATTTAGAAACTGACGTTGTTATCAGAAAATGCATAGATCTAGTCATAATGATTTACACAGTGATTGCAAAAATAATAATATGATTTTTGCTGCTTTCTCACCACAACAAACTTGCCTTTTAGTAGCAATTATTCTATAAATTAGTTGTGATTATAATCACCGCCTATTCTCTTTACCGGCAAGGTACTAATTGCTGCTATAGATGGGCTCGGTAAAAGTCCTAGTGGCAATTATGTTGGTTGCTGATAAAGGTCTCAACAATTGTTGTTAAATTTATATTATACAGACAATTATAAATGCCGCTATAATCAACCAAAATCACTACCAAGTACTTATCAAGCATTTATTGAAAATGAATTATTGTGACAATTATAATCATCAACTGAATGTTTCTTCATTACAGTAAAAAATGCGAAACTATTAGACCAATAATTAACATGCAATTTGTCTTAAAATAGTCACAAATCTGCCCTAAAAAAATTATGTACAACAAAAGCTCATAATGTTCAATCTATACACAATAAATCAAAATACGATAATATCGAGCAACAATTAGTCCAACAAAGAAAAAGTCAAATTTGCATCAAATAAACTCCTATTTTCTCATCAAGTAAAAGAAATAACGAGGGAAAAAAATCTTCTTAATCCTGATTCCAGCCTTGTAACATTTCCCAAATCTTCTGACTCCACTGTTTCCAGCAGCCTCTGCAACGAAGAATGGAAAAAGGAGATGATTCAGTAAGCCAACCGACCTTAATCTATTGTTATGTCAAACTGAAAACTGAACGCAGTAGATCCTTAACTTATATACCAAGTTACATGGTAGGCAATACATCCTCCAAATCTAGATATGATCATCAGAATTTGATTAATGGCCAAAAATTTGCTGCAAAAAGTAGTGCGGTGGAGAAAAAAAAAGGTAAATGCTAATGGTACACCCCTTACAGGGGTGTAAATCTTACACTTCTAAATCCTAGGTTCATAAAAACCCTTTTGGGTTTTACTTTGGAAAACAAATTGACATGACAAGTGAAAACATGTGGGCCAATAAAAACCTATAGGTGTAAAATTTACACCTATAGATAGGGTGTATGGCTAGCAATGCTCAGAAAGAAAAGAATTCTGGCTAAGTTGACAGTTAGAGTAGTAAGAGAAAAAGGGACCTTTAAACTTCCAGATTCTTCAGAAGCAATGTACCACTTGCCTAAAACTTCGGAGATATCCTATATTATATGAGGAAAAGGTAATTAAAAAAGACAGTTTATGTAAATGCCATGCAGCAACTAAGGCTAAGCCCGTTTACATTGGGTAGGCAAAAGACCAATTACAATTCACATGACATTTAACTTCAGATAAAAGGTGTCAAGCAAATAATATTCCAGGAAATGAGTTTGCTGAATGTATTAGTACTGAACTTTGGTGCATATGGAATTAAAAATTGAAAGAACATATTAGCACCAAATTAATTGAGTATTCAAATTTCCCTGGTACGAAAGCAGATGGGCCATTCCTGCAGAAAATCAGGCCTTTTCCACCATTTCTCTGAACAAACTACAGCAGATGCATCACACCAGCCAAGAAGCTCTGTAGTCACAATTTTGTCAGCAAAAAGCACAATGACAACAAGTTCAGACTAATAAATGTTCGGAGGGATAAGAATTTACGCCTAGGGGGACAGTCACAATCATCCAATATAGTTTCATAATAGTGATTAGTAAGATCTTTTTTATAAACTAACCTTCTAAAATTTTAAAATTTGCGAAATAAGCCTCCCAAAATTATATTTGTAAAATTAACCCTGCTTTCGCCACGTAGGCGACAGGGGGACTTTTCTTATGAAGGCGGTGAATCGTTTACCGCTTTCAGTAAGACAGTAAACGATTCACCTTCTTACTAATATAATTACTAAACATGGTGAATGGTTCACCGTCTTTTGGTTATTTAATGTTTTTCCTATATCCCATATATAATCTTAACAACCACATAAAAATTACAACAAATCACATATAATTTTAACAATTTGAAAATCCTAATAATCTATCCATACAATCCTAATAATCAAAAAAAAATTCTAATAATCCACGTATAATCCTAAAAATCTCACTTTTTCTTATTTTTCATCTAACAACCTTACATTTTCTACGTGGATTATATGGGAAATAGGAAAAAGTGAGGTTGTTAGATGGAAAATAGAAAAAAGTGAGATTGTTAGGATTATACGTGGATTATATGAGAAATAAAAAAAAGTGAGGTTGTAGATGGAAAATAGGAAAAAGTGAGGTTTTTAGTATGCGTAGATTATTATAATTTTTATTTGATTGTTAGAATTATATGGATAGATTATTAAGATTTTCAGGTTGTTAAGATTATATGTGATTTGTTGTAATTTTTATGTTAGAATTGTATGGATAGATTATTAGAATTTTCAGGGTGTTAAGATTATATGTAATTTGTTGTAATTTTTATGTGGTTGTTAAAATTATATATGGAATATAAAAAAGAACAGTAAATAAGTAAAAGACGGTGAACCATTCACCGTCTTTATTAATTATATTAGTAAGACGGTGAATCGTTCACCGCCTACTGAAGGCGGTAAAGGAGGGTTAGTTTCACAAATATAATTTTAGGAGGGTTATTTCGCAAATTTCAAAATTCTAGAGGGTTAGTTTATAAAAAAAGTCCGATTAGTAAGGTGGAAGGTAAGAAACATGCAGCAAGATATCTGAATTACTGCAAACTATATGAAAACAAGCAAGATATGTATTTGACACCAATAGTAGTAACTAAAGACTTCACATGGAAGAGTTTTCTGCATAACTAAACATGTGGAACAAATGAAGAGAACATGTAGAACCATGGAAATCAGCTTGAGTGGAAGGTCGACCTGTTTCTCTTCTGCCACATTATTTTTATCATCCTGCAGAAGTATGAAGCGCATTTAACATGAAGAACAAATCAAATTGCCCAATAGAGGAAAAAAAAAAAAAACTTAAAAGTTCTATGTAACTCATTTTTATGGGTTCACCAGATTCTGAGCTAACTGAATGATGGTGTGTGGATCAGTAACTGTTTTAGACAGGAGGAACTAGGATTTTTGACAAGCAATTTTGCCAGGCATTTGTGCTTCTGAAGAAATAAAAACCTCTTTTAACCCGCCTCAATATTTACGCCATTTCCCTGTCATTATATCTTCCATTAGGGAACTGTTATGTAACAGTAAAATAAGTTAGAAACTATTAAAACAAGTAAACTGGTTTTTAAGATCATATTCCAGTATTTGTAACCGTTCTTGAAAGTAATCAGTTTACACTAAACTTGGTGCATATATAAGAGTATATGAGATAATTAGTTAGCCCAGAAATGCATATATGAAATTGCACTAAACTTTGAGAAGCTACTGCATTCAGTTACAGTTTTAATGTCAAATTGCCAACATACAGCATGACTTTGCTCTTTTGCTCTAATAGTATTTGACATGAGCATGTTATGGTAACAAAGCTTAGTAGTTATTCGATTTTTTTCTTCATTGAATTCTGCACATCATCATGTAGAAATCGCCAACATATATTTTCAAAGGAGCTAAGAAAAACCTTAGCCTAGTTGTGTCAGAATCAGATGTACTGGTTACAATGCCTGCAGAAGGTCTTTATCTAGTTCTTTCACCATATGTTTATCAAGTATCAAGCATAAGGGACTCTTTAGTCCTGCTACTGCTACTGCTTTATTTTTTGCACAAATAATAGAAAAAATTAAAATTTATGTTGCAAGATAAAATATAAAAAAAAGAGGAGTTTTAGAGCCGAAAAGGCAGGAGTTTTAGTTTGGTTCTTCTGATTTTACTACGAAGAAAAACTATTGGTGGGAATATTTTGAAGGAAGCAGAGATATTTGAGTATACTATGAAGAAAGCAGAAATATAGGGTGTACTGTTTTTTTTTTTCCCTCTCTCTCCTTATAACACTAATTAGATAATACTTTTATCAGGAATTATTATCATTGCGGCATCTAGGACCTGCAACATTATACACTATTAAAAAATAATCTTGAAGGTTGTAACATTGGAAGATTGCTAAATCAGACATACTTTTAAGTCAAGATAATTTCTGTGATATAGATGCGCTTTCAAACTTTCATTGTGTCGTATATATAACATAGTATAACCCATCTTCTATGTACAACTAGCATTCTCATAATGGCATAACGTATTGATAAAATTGCATTGAAAATACTTTAGTAATCTATGAAAACGAATCCACAATACTTTAATTGTCTATGAAAAAGAATCCATAAATAAGATATGCCCGATCTTTCATTGGTACAATATATTTTACAGTTTGTAACAAATTAACCATAAAATGTATGTAGCAACCTTAATAAAGTCAAAATAAAAAATATTTTGATAATAATGTAAGAAAAAGAATTCTTTTTCCAATCACGTTATTTTTTTGGCCCTTTTGTAATAAAAGAAACTATCATCATGATTTAAGAGAACAAAAGAACAGTTGAAAGAAGGAAGTTATGGTGCACTCACAACTTTTATTTGCTTGCTGCCAACTCCAAGGTCCTTCAGCAAGTTAATCGCTGCAACAATCGTGCAACCTATCTCAAAGATTAAATACATATCAAGGTTAGAAATAGACATTACGCTAATTTGCTATATGCAGACCGAGTTTAGCTTTATGTGATCAATTCTCAGGTTATGAAGTCAATGACAACTAGGATCTAATTAATGATAAAAGGGCATTAATCATGAGAACTTAAAATACAACCTTTGAGCACATGTAACACTGAATTTTACATGCCTTCACTAGTGAAGCCGTGAGGTCAAAATCAAGTAAGTTGCCATAAACACAACTAGGGAATCTTCGAAAGTTGCTACAAATCAGCATAACAATGTGATCAAAAAGACGAATACAGTATACTTGGTGAAACTTCTTTACAGTGGCTGAATTGTGAGGATGAATCAAGGAATTATACCAGGATCTATGGTAATCTCTTTGGATCCATCATCGGAATTGGAGCTCACCATGATCCAAGTTTTTTGGGGACATAGGATCCAAAATTGAAGCTCAATTTTGCCGAAAACAGCACTGTAATCAACAGAGGAAGAGGAGCGCCGTGCTGGGGTTTGTGATTGAGCTTGGATTTGCGAAGAGGACCGGTGACAGAGGTGTTAATTGAGAGAAGCTATTAGGGGAATGGACTAAGGAGAGAAGCTAGGGTTAGGTCTTGCATTAAGAGGGAGGGAGAGAATGAGAGGGGTAGAGGGGGATGAGACCGGGTTTGGGTTTGGATGAAAGGGATAGAGCGTGCGAGAGGGTATCAGGCTTGGGTTCATGTGAAAGGGGATTTAGGGGTTTAGATAGATGTACTTAATACCTAAGTATACTCGCTAAAAATTTGTAACTTACAATGATTGCTGCTAAAATATACGTAAACAGAAATAATAGTGGCCATTTTATAATATCTGCTATTAAACTGCCACCAAAATGCTATTTTGTTATAGTGTCTTCGAGCTACTGGACTTTACGGGGACAATATATTCTGTTTAGTTATTTCTGTCAGCATGGTCAAACCATAAGATATTTTGCAGAGCTTGTTGATTTATTCTGGTAGTGCTTTATGTTATTGCAGTTCTGTCTTGACCATTCTCTGTTTCCTTTTCCTGCAGTACAAACTATGTTCGTGGTTGGCTATAATATTCTGCGCCCAGTCTTTTGCAAACATGAAGAATATTGAGAATGATCTTAAACAAGTATCCATGGCTTTTATGTAAGTAAGACATCCGAAAGGCTGTTCTTTTGCAGATACTCTATTTAGACCATGGTATATTACGCATATTGATTCCGGAATGAGATAGAAGTGCCCTCTGCTTAGCCTCATGCGTTCTTTATACTTGAATGCTTCATTTGTATCCTTCATTGTCGTAAAAAACAAAATCTGAATCACTAAGAGAGTGTAGATTCACATCAATTTACGAATAATTCATTTTTCTTACTAGCAATGTTGTAGCTTGCTTTGGCATTCTAGTGGCATCTCAATCGGATAGATCATAGAATAGGGTTTTAAGTGTCTATCGGTATAGGTTGAGCCCACCGTACTGTACTGTGTTGACAAGATATTGGCACGATAAGGCCCTCGTGCTAATGGCACGGCACCAAACTCTTTGTTTGAAATTAGCGGCTCATTATCTCAATAAAGTGCAAAATATTTGACAAAGATATATACTAACCAATTAGGATGTATTGCTCCGAAAGAAAATATTGAACATGTTCAGAATGTGTATTGATATGTTGTGTTTACTTTGAAAGTTACTATTCTCTATTCCTTACCTTTTAGCAAAATACACTATTTTACTACCACCCATTTTCTAAACGGACAGGTACATGTTACAGAGCTTTCTAGTGTATTTTGTTAAGATTGTTACAGAAACCTTTTCTTGTACCCTGTTTGCATAATTGGAATAGGTTCAAAGCTTTCACTCTATTACAGGAGTATACGAGTCCAAATATTCTTATAGCTAGGTTGATTGGTGAAAAAAAATGTTGGTGTTTTCTTGTAGCAGTTTCTATGCACCGCAAATCTGAGCAGCTGATGAAAGATTTTTATACCGCAAATATTACATGTATGGAAACATTGTAGAGTTTTAATTTACTGATGACTTTGAATTGTGGCAGGTTTGCGGTCATGGGTTTGGTGACCAATTACTTTGGGCCTAACCGTGCTGCCAATGTGAAGCGCTAGTTTCACCTTAACTATCGGACTCACCGGCTGCTATTGACATAGGATTTTGGATCTTGATATAAAGATATGGAGAAACTATTCCAAGCTAAAGGCTTGATTTTCTAGTCCTTTTAAGAGTATGATCTGTAATGGATGAATGCGGTGCAAATTGTTTCGTCTGAATTCCTGAGTAACTTTAATTCCTTTTTCAACATGCTTTTGTATTGTTTTAATTGGATTAGATGCTGATTATGACTTCGTATTTGTTGGATTTGACTTGGAGAAAGGAAAACAATTTTCTTCTCCCACATTCTGTAGTAAGAAATTTATTCAAAATTTAAGACCCACGTATGTATGTATGTCACGTTCCGAGCCTCTTTTTGAGATGTAGTTCTGGGAAGCCCTTTATTTCAAAAATAGAGTTACACGGATGTCATATAAGCACAACATAGAGATTCAAATAAAAACACATAATCTATATCTATATATTTATATATATAATAATAAAAAAACATAATTTGACAGTTTTTCAAGATTTACGTGTTGAGCTCTCGCTCAGTTTTGCCCCTTCCCGTTCTTGCGCCACTCTCTTCTAGCTCAACGGAATAATTATTCTCTTTGTATAAACTAGGGCTAGCAAATGAGCGAGCCGGCTAATGTTCGGCTCGCGTTTGGTTCGGTATTCAACTCGTTCGAGCTCGATTCGAAATTAAATGAGCTGAGCTTGAAAAGAAAAAGAAATTCGAAATTTATTTCAAGCCGAGCCCAACGCAACCCTAGGGTACTACTATAATCCTAACAACATATCCCTTAATCCAAGGGCCAAAAACCTATGAGCCTTAAACGCTCGGTACTTCTAAAAACATAGGAGCTCAATTATATATATATAGGCTAGGGTTACTATACTCTTATAAGTATACTCCTTTGTACTCATAAGTTTTCGGCCGTTGGATGAAAGAATGTGCGGATAGAATAATAGTGGTTCATAGTTAGGATGATAGTGTTCCCCTAGGGTTGAGTGGGTGGTTGGTTGAATAGTGTAATCTAACTGATAGAAATGATTAAAAGGGTAAATCTAATGGTTGAAAACTTTTACAAAAAAACCTCTTCTTATAAGAGTATAGTAGCCGGATTCATATATATATATATATATATAGAGTAGATCTTGTATGCTATTAGGAGTATGGAGGCCTCCGTACTCCTAAGCCGTTTTTGATGATGGAGCTTCTGAATCGATGATCGGCTCCGTTAGACTTGATCTCAAAATTGAAGTATCTAGAAAATAAATTTTGTGATTTTTCGATATCATTTACCTTACTATCGAAAGGATTCAAAATCAAGGGCTGAAAATAAAAATCTCACAAAAAGTGGTGATATTGCACTAAAATTTTTTATCAGAGATATTGATCTTGCTGTAAATAGTATAAAGAATTTTGTATCAAAATTTCATCTGATTTGAATTCTTCTACACAGTTAAACTTGCAAACGAAATACATCAACCATTAAAAATTATTGATTTTGAACCCTTTTGATCGCTAGGTAAATAATACCGAAAAATCGCAAAATTTATTTTCTAGATATCTCAAATATGCTAGATCAAGTCTAACGGAGCCGATCGTCGATTCGGAAGCCTCATTATCGAAAACGGCTTAGGAGCACGGAGGCCTCCGTGCTCCTAATAGCACACAAGACCTACTCTATATATATATATATATATATATATATATATAATATATAAGTAAGGGCTACTGTGTTAGAGCACATACAGCTTCGTTGAACTCTTAACTTCCTAAACATCCATCAATTTGATGGTGTTAGATGAGAAGAGGAGAAGAATAGTTGGAGAAAGAAATTCAAAGAGATTGAAGAAATTGAGACATGGTACCAAATTTTTCTGCAATTTCTCCTCTCTCTCATCTAATTTGATGGGGTGGTGGAAAGATGAGCACAAAGGCTGCTGGCTCCTAATTAGCACAGTAGCCTTGCTCTCTCTCTCTCTCTCTCTCTCTATATATATATATATATTAAAAATATTTATAAATATATATAATTATATATAATATATATGTTAACTATATATAATAATATATATTATGTATTTTAATTATATGTGTATAGAGTTTTGGTTATTGGGTATATTTGCTGGCCCACAAAACCAAACCAGCAAAACCCTATTCGAATTACTCTCTCTTCCTCTCTTTCACTTGCTCACATAGTGGCTTCCTCTAAATTATTTTTATTAATATTATACTACCGTGTTCATGCATTTATTTTGTATGTTGAATTGTTAGATATATGTTTGTATCAAATTTTAGATAATGTTCTATAAAAATTAAACTACAGATTGTATGATGTTAAGAATTTCAAACGGTTCGTTTAGGGCTCGAGCTCGTTTGACTTGAAATTAGGCCTGCTCGAGCTCGGCTTGAATTAATTTCAAGGCGAGCTTGATCCTAAATTTAGGCTTGAAATTAAGTTCAAGCGAAGTTTTAGCTAAGATAAGTTTGCTCAAGCTCGGCTCATTGCCATCTCTATTATAAACCCTCTATACTCTCTCATAGGCAACCTACAAGACAATAATTATTCTTTTTCTATAACAATCTCCTGGGCAATAATGTTCCATATCCTCTCGTAGGCAATAATTATCTCGAGGCAATAGTTACTGAATCTCCCGCCATTGCAATAATGATTTTCTCTTTATTGCCTACCTCTTAGGCAATAATTACTCATAAAGATTCTCTTTCTCTTCCCTCTTATTTCATCTTGCATATTATGTATCTTTCTGCGAACGGACCTACAAATCTCCCACACTGTGGCATCGTTCATCTTAGGGAAGCGCCTCCTCTCCGAGGCCAACCATGCTATTAGAGAGGCATCGCCAAAATTGAGCTTTTGGCGTTTGGAGGAGGCACTTCAACACACTTTGCTTGAGTTCTTCTCCTCCTTCTCCTACTCCAAGTCACTGCCCCCCCATTTTGGCTGGCTAAAGTTGATCTGAATTGAGTCCCAGTTTGAACCAGTCTACCACCACCACACCGTGATCTGATCGCCAAGTCTCTCCCAATCCTTTTCGAAGAAGAAATCAAGCTCGATCCGGAGCTACATTCGGTTCTGGATATTGAAGGCCCCTCCTTTCTAGGATGCTCGCCCCGCGAGCTTCGTCAACTCGATCTCCGCCGCCTAGGCTGGAAACCCTCAAAGCGCCTCTCCTTTGCTGCCGAAGCGACGAGCTGGCGCAAGCCGGTGTAGGCGTGCTCCACGACATCGTCTTACCCACGATAATGCTTTAGCAAAATGTCGTTGACACAGCGCGGGCATCCCCCACGATATCGACGGTGGCGAAAAGATCAATTTGTGCAATGTAGTCTCCAAGAGCCTAACAGTAGACAAAAAATAGCAAATTGATTCGAATTGTATAGTGAACTATTATCACCAGTGATGAAGCATTGGAGTAAAACGAGAAGATTGCAAATGCTTTGTTTGTGTTACGAGCCGATTTCCCTTGACTGTTGACCCGGTCAAATGTCCTCCTCGGGGAACGTGCGTGGAAGTAATATGGCTTCTGATAGCGACCCTCAAAACGTGTGCCCACAACTGAATCAAGCGATTCAGCTGATGAGGGATCAAACCAGCTGAATTCATATATCACACTATATATATTCGGTTCGGCTAAAGAGCCCGAATGATGTTAATATGTATTGCCGAAAAAGAGAAAATGTTTACAGAGGAAGGTGTGCCGCTATGCCGTCCGATCTAAGGGAAATACTAACTTAAAAGTTAAAACTATTTCTAGGAAAATAGGAAATGCGAAAGAAAAAGAGATTACAGGTAGACTACTACTAGAAAGCGAAGGAAATGTGTGGAAATAAATTGTTCTTGTTCTCGGGAAAAAAAATACCCCTCTGTCTGGCGTTTTCTGTTTATTTATAGCTCCACTTGTTGTTTATTCAGTTATTCTTCACTATCGGCCATGTTCCTAATTCTGTGGATCACTTTCGGCCGATCTTAACTGCATCAGTTTTTAACTGTTTTTTAGTTTTCGGTGCGTTCTTCTCAACTCCTGGCGCACCATATGTTATTTATTCCTTACTTTAGGGGCCATTCTCGCAGCGCATCTTGGTTTGCCATGTGGCGTGATTTTTATGGCTCCAACAATTGCCCCCCTGGCAGCTTCCGAACGATCGTTCGGTAGCTGGCATAAGCTTTTTCAAGGGCTCGGATCTCAAGGCCATCATTTCAAATCGCCTCGTACTGTCTACTCCTCTTAGCCGTCCCTTTACATTCTTTTTGTCTCTTTTGACGGCCACGATTTTCCATATTCTTTTGTCTCTTTTGATGCATTAATTAGGTCATTTATGGCCGCCGTCTTTTCATCATTAAAGCTTTTTTCAAAATTCCCTCCAATAGCTTTATTACTCTCGTGCTTCGTTTTCCTTTCTTTCTTCCTTTTTCCTCTCAATTTGAAAATTTCTCCTCTCACACTTCTTTATCTTTTCCCTTTCTATTCTCCTTAGCCTCCCAATTTTCTTTCAATGGCTCCAATTCCTCATCTTCCTTCGTCTTCTTCCTTTGACTATACTCTCCTCTGACAATATGTCTAGTCAGACCCTTCTCGGCTTGTACTAGGCTCTTTGTTTGTGGATACCCCTATACCTGAGGATTTTTTTTTCTCAACTGATGGCCTTCCTTTGATGGCTGATGTCATCCATCTGCCTTCTTGGTCGACATCGAAATCATCGGGAAAAAGTCTGCGGTCTTGGCCTAGTGTTTTCGACACCTATTTGGCCTGGTTGGACCGAGTTGAGGAATCTTACACTGGACTTTGGCGCGAAGTTGGAATTTACGACACCATCCAACTTTCGAAAGTTTCTCCTCAAGCCGACAACCTTTTTCTAGCTATGACTTTATATTGCTGGTCCCCTATTTCTAATACTTTTCGTTTTCCGATCGGGGCCCTACACCCCAACTCTTCTTGATGTGGTGGTGATAGTTGGTCTTCGTCCTCATGGTATTACCCTTTCGAGCACACACCCACACACGCATGGAGTAGAGAGAGAAACACCTCTACCTCTTTCTAGATATCTCTCTCATCTCTCTAAATATCTCTCTAAAAATTGGAGGGTTGGTGGAGAAGATGCTTGCGAACGCGTTGGAGGCGACGGATCGGGCTTTCGTGCGGCCGTTGGAGCGGTGTGTTGTCGTCGCGGCGTTCACATTGAGGTAAGCTTTTAGGATTTGGCTTAATCCTTAGTTTTAAGTGTTCTAATAGCCTCTAATGAGCATTCTAAACATGTTTGCTCCATTTGATTTGGATTATTTAGAGGTTAATTCATGTTAGGGCTCAAAAATGCAAACTTTCAAAATATGAGGGTTTGATCTCATTTGACCCTTCGTAAACCTAATTGCTAGGTAACGAAACGCGTTGGCGAAGACGGTTCGGCAATCCGTCGAGCCGTTGCGAAGTTATTAAAGAAACGGACGTTTAGGCTTCGTTTCCGCCTGGAGTGCCGAGGCGACGTCGTAAAATCCTGGAAACGGATTTGAAGCACCGTAACAGCAAAACGAAGACCCTTTTTGCCCGAGGCTGCAAAGCGATGCGCGGTTGGTGCGCAATTGCATGTTCCGGCGGAACCGAGCACCGGATGTCGCGGGAGGCCGATT
>NC_033627.1:8677342-8681305 GCF_001540865.1 Ananas comosus
ATCCACATTCCCTCTGACATACGGGGGCCCCCCCCGCCCACAAGTCCTCCTTCCCGGTTTAAAAAAAAACACAAACCCACCTGCTAGTGACCACATCATTCTTGTCACACTGCGTTCTTGTACCGGTACAAGGCCGACGAAAATGCAAACCCGAAGCTCGGGTTGCTCGGTCTGCGGCTCTGTACCGGTACAAGCCCGATGGCTGTACCGGTACAACCATCAACCCTTGTACCGGTACAAGGCCAGTCTTGTTCCGGTACAAGCCCTGCTGCAGGCTACCCGAGAGCTGTCCAAAAATTCCGATTTTGGAATTTTGGTGCCAAGTCCTACTCCAACATCCTCGGGATGCGTGCCAGGGGTCGGGACACTATCAACGACCCTCCAAAAACTGTGGAAAGGCTCCACACACAGATCAAACACTCGAATCTTGCAATTTGCTAAGATCCAGTACATTACAGGGAGCGATAGCACTGCGTAGGCGATCTTTGTTTAGATCGGCGCGGGATGGGCCAAGTGGTGTCCCTGGGCAATTTGAGGCGAGCGGAGACTTGGAACTTCACGAGCTTTGGCAGCTCTCATGACCTCTGAGAAATTAACAGAATCCTCGTCGTGTTAGATCATTTTTGGTCAAATTGACCCAAGTGCGTCGAGAGAAGTAGTTGGACAAAGTCCAATTGATATTCCAATAATGTTGGAAGGGTTGGAATTGAGTTCTAAAAGAGTTAGAATAGTTTTAGCGTTGTTTGGCGTGAATTGGAGTCGAAGCGACGCAAAACCGAAATTCTGAAATATGTGTTACCAGTTTAACACCAAGGGTGTACTGGTACAGTATGGTTGTAACGAAGTGAATTCTCGAAAGCCGAGAGTTGGACTTCGTCCAGAATCGACTAGTTGTCGAGTGGGTATGTACCATACCGGAACTTCGATAACCAAGTATTGAACCATGGTAAAATTGACCAAAGAGCGAGGTTGGTACGCTTTGGAAAGGCCGAAGGCGTCAAATAATGCAAAAGTGCATTACTGGGGATCTTCGAGAGCCTTGGAAATCAAAATCTGCAAAAACTGCAGGTTTTGTGCTCTCGGGGACCGGTCCCTGGTGGGAGAGACCGGTCCCCGCACGCGCAGACAGCAAAAGGGAGGAAAAATCGGCTAAGTCCCTGGTGGACAGCTCTCGGGAACCGGTCCCTGCGGGGAGAGACCGGTCCCCAAGAGACCGGTCCCATCAGGGGAGACCGGTTGCGTCGTGCGTAGGCTGCGCAGACAGCGGGAGAAGCTCTCGGGGACCGGCCCCAGGTAGGGAGAGATCGGTCCCCCTAGCCCGAAAATGCCCAGTGAAGGCAATGTAAAAGAATAAAGGTTGATGGGCTTGTTTACACTTATGCAACATGTGGGGCTATGTGGGGGGTATGAGAGCTCTTTTCTCTCATTTCTCACCCACACACCCTCTCATATCTTTCTTTCTCTCTCTAGAAGACAAGAAGAGGAAGAAGAAAGGAAAGGAAAGAAAGAGAAGAAGAAGGAGGTCTTCCTCATCTTCTTCATCTTCTCCTTGGTTGGAGCTTCTTGGAGAGGTAAGCTTCTAAGCTCTCTCTTGGTGGATTTCCAGAAATAGATTTGATTACTCTAGAAATGGAGTTTTGTATTATGTGAGGGCGTAGTACCTGCCAGTACAGGTATAGAGCCAGATGGCACTAGTGAAGTGCTAGAAGTAATCTTGGCGAGAAGTGAGACTCGCGGTAGAGACAGAAGTGGCGAATCGACTCTCTGAGCAACTTAATTAGTAGATTGCGAGAGTTGAGCCAAGATGCTTATGAGAACACCCGAGTGGTCCGAAAATTTCGGATGTCATTCTGGTAGATCGAACAGTGAAAGTAGCATCACTGTTGAGAGAACGGTCGATTAGTGGCCATGTTTGAGCACGTGGGCCTAGTAGTACCTCAAGGTGAGGTAGGCGGTTGTGCTCGTGCGGCCGGTGTGCATAGGCAAGATTTCCTAATACTGGACTTCGTGTGAAATGCTGTAGGGGCGTAGAGCGCTCGAGTGTAGAGACCCGTAGAGTGCGGATGTGGATTCAGCCGAGTGAGTGGGTTGGCAGTAGCACTTGAGCATTGCTAGGTGTGAAGCCTGCCATGGATCACTCGTGGGACTGGTGACTCGTACTAGGTGCATAGGAGCCGATATTGGTACATGTGACTCGGTAGAGAATGTCGTGTAGGACGACGACGGCGGGTAGTGCTAAGGGACGACCCATGCCTGGACCATTTGTGGAGTGTGGAGCCTGGGCCCATTGGGCAGGCGCAGTCAGCTGTGAGTAACAGCGGCCCGGTACCTACGGGTAGGGCAGAGTTCTGGTCAGGACGGTAGTCCGAGCTTAGACCCGGGAGCGTGGAATGCCACGCGATAGATTGTGTGACCGATGGTACACCGAGTAGAGTTGTGACCCAACCCGAGGACTTGATGTGGTTTGGGGTCTTAGTTGCTCCTAGTTGGAGTGTGTGCGAATTCCCAAGTGAGAATTTCGCCCGATCAAGATTGGGTCTGCATTTGCGAGCGAGAGACGCTGCGTATTGAGACAGGTTTAAGCTGTAGGCCTACGTAGGATTAGTGGCTTATGGTCCACTTGTGGAGATCGAAGAGAGCGATTTGGCGGATAGCCTTATCGAGGAATTCGACTCGAATTCACGAACGAAGCGCTCGTGTGTGCTCGTTGCGGAAATAGTTTGATGTTAATCGTGGCATGTGGTATCAGATGATGAAGTATTCATTGTGAGATATCAAACTAGCGGAAAGCCACATGATGTTGGACATTATGTTCGTGAACGAACTAAAGCTTGAGAGGTGCCGAAGTGGGCCATCTCACGTTAAAGTTCGGGGTCAGTGCGAAATTAGAGGACTCGCGACGGAGCGATGCACCGGTGATATTGCTTATAAGCAATGTCGGTGATCGAATTGGAATGTATTCCCAAAAGGGAAGGCCAGTGCAAAGAAGAGTTCTTTGTGTACCGAATGGCGAGTGGTGTTGGAGCGTGTAGAGTCGTCGAGTACCGACTTGCGCTGCCACTATGACTTGCAAGACCCGTGATGCACTTTTGTATCATCTTTTGCAAATGTGTTTAATATCAAACCCATGTCCCTTAGAATGAGCCGCTTCTCAAACACGATGGTGTGGAGCCGCTCTGGAGTGGAAGAATGAGTTAGTACCCTCAATTGCTCGAGGAGCTGAATTGAGGTGTTGTTTGAATTTCGCGGACGAAATTCTTTTGAGGGGTGGAGAATGTAACATACCAGATTTTGGTATAAAAATAAAAATAAATAAAAATAGTGTGAGAAACTATTTTTATTGGATTTGTAGGAGTAAAACATAAGTCAGAAGTGACTTGTGCTGAAATCGGAATGAAAACAGAAGATCTAGAATTTTCTGTTGGAAACGGGACAGATAAATTAGCAGAAAATGCACAGTCTCAGAAAATTATGAAAATTGGAGGATAAGTCAGAAATATTTTTATGAGGCTAGATTTAAAGTTTCATATTTTTTTGACACCCGTAGAGTGAAAAATAAAATCCGAGAGTTATCTGATAAAGATTACAGTTCGGCACAGTTTTCGGTGACCAAATGGGGGCGTAAATGAAAAATTAAAATATATTCTTACTCAGTACGTTAAACTGAGCCTGCCTGTCAAATTTGAGCTCAAACGAACATTCAGAAGGGCTCCAACTGTTCCGAACTGTAAAAACTGCCTGAATTGAATAGTGCCTTGGGGTGCATTATAAAGAAGCTGATGCTTCTTTTTCTTTCTCCTTCAGCCCGAGCACACACCCACACCGCATGGAGTAGAGAGAGAAACACCTCTACCTCTCTCTAGATATCTCTCTCATCTCTCTAAATCTCTCTCTAAAAATTGGAGGGTTGGTGGAGAAGATGCTTGCGAACGCGTTGGAGGCGACGGATCGGGCTTTCGTGCG